>NC_048898.1:36145178-36145614 GCF_011077185.1 Oxyura jamaicensis | reverse complement strand
CAGAGGCGCGGTCGAACGCCACTGCGCATGTGCCACTCGCGGTACACTCCACTCACCAAAGATGGCGTCTGGAGGCGACCGCGGGAGCCACTGCGCATGCGCCGCTCGCGGTACACTCGACTCACCAAAGATGGCGGCTGGACGCGACCGCGGGAGCCACTGCGCACGCGCCGCCCTCGGTACACTCCACTCACCAAAGATGGCGGTTAGAGGCGGCCGCGGGCGTTACTGCGCATGTGCCGCCCGCGGTACACTCCACTCACGAAACATGGCGGCCAGAGGCGCCCTCGGGAGCCACTGCGCATGCGCCACCTGCAGTACCCTCCAATAACAAAGATGGCGGCCGGAAGAGCCCTCGGGAGCCACTGCGCATGCGCTGCCTGCAGTACACTTCACTCACCAAACATGGCGGCCAGAGGCGGCCGCGGGCGTCACT
>NC_048898.1:36086243-36145168 GCF_011077185.1 Oxyura jamaicensis | reverse complement strand
CCACTGCGCATGCTTCGCCCATGGTACATTCCACTAACAAAGATGGCTGCCAGAGGTGCCCTTGGGAGCCACTACGCATGTGCCGCTCGCGGTGCACTCCAGTAACAAAGATGGCGGCCAGAGGCGCCCTCGGGAGCCACTGCGCATGTGCCGCTCGCGGTGCACTCCACTAACAAAGATGGCGCCCGGAGGCTCCCTCGGGAGCCACTGCGCATGTGCCGCTCGCGGTACACTCCACTAACAAAGATGGCGCCCGGAGGCGCCCTCGGGAGCCACTGCGCATGCTTCGCCCATGGTACATTCCACTAACAAAGATGGCGGCCAGAGGCGCCCTCGGGAGCCACTGCGCATGTGCCGCTCGCGGTGCACTCCAGTAACAAAGATGGCGCCCGGAGGCGCCCTCGGGAGCCACTGCGCATGCTTCGCCGGAGGTACACTCCACTAACAAAGATGGCGGCCAGAGACGCCCTCGGGAGCCACTGCGCATGCGCCGCTCGCTGTACACTCGACTCGCCAAAGATGGCGGCCGGTGGCGGCCGCGGGCGTCACTGCGCATGCGCCGCCATCGGTACACTCGACTTACCAAAGATGGCGGCTAGAGGCGCCCTCAGGAGCTTCTGCGCATGCGCCGCTCGCGGTGCACTCCACTAACAAAGATGGCGGCGAGAGGCGCCCTCGGGAGCCACTGCGCATGCGCCGCCCATGGTACATTCCACTAACAAAGATGGCGGCCAGAGGCGCCCTCGGGAGCCACTGCGCATGCTTCGCCAGAGGTACACTCCACTAACAAAGATGGCGGCCAGAGGCGCCCTCGGGAGCCACTGCGCATGCTCCGCCAGAAGTACACTCGACTCATTAAAGATGGCGGCTGGACGCGCCCTCCGGAGCCACTGCGCATGCGCTGTCCGCTCCGCAGTACACTTCACTCACCAAATATGGCGGCCAGAGGCGGCCGCGGGCGTCACTGCGCATGCGCCGCCTGCAGTACACTCCACTAACAAAGATGGCGCCCGGAGGCGCCCTCGGGAGCCACTGCGCATGTGCCGCTCGCGGTGCACTCCACTAACAAAGATGGCGGAGGCGCCCTCGGGAGCCACTGCGCATGTGCCGCTCGCTGTACACTCCACTAACAAAGATGGCGGTCAGAGGCGCCCTCGGGAGCCACTGCGCATGCTTCGCCCTCGGTACACTCCACTAACAAAGATGGCTGCCAGAGGCGCTCTCGGGAGCCACTGCGCATGCTTCGCCCTCGGTACACTCCACTCACCTAAGATGGCGGCAGGAGCCGCCATCTGCGATTTCTTAAAGAAGTCTAAGGTGGCAGCTATTGCCAAAAAACACCACATCTTTTCTTTTTTCTTCAAGAAAAAAAAAAAAAAAGGCCATTTGCTTGCTCTCTCTGAGTCTCATCCTTTACAATTTAAAATTCCCAAACATTTCATGCTAGAGGCTTTCTAATGACTTTCTTCATTTTGTGATTCATGGTACTATTCTATGGTTTATTTCATGGCTACTAGGTCCTAGGTTTGCTGCTACCAGACAAGCATTATTTTTGGGGATCTTTTTTTCCCCCTACCTTTAGTGCGTGTAGTTTCTGGTCCAACAAGTGGTCTGAGTTGTAATCCATTGAGTTTCCTTAAAATACCAAATAGTTTCTACAGATGGCAGGAGCCGCCATCTGCGCATGCGCTGCCGCTTGCCTCTTGCTGCCTGCAGTATCGCCGCTTCACCAGCAGGTGGCCGTAGACGGCCTCCACGAGAGCCACCGCCTGGATTCCCACCCTATTTGCCCGGAACAAGCACAAAGGAAAACGGCAGAAACTTGCACCCCACGCTGTCTTAGGGAGGAAGCAACTGCCTCGAGCAACGTGGTGCTCGCGGCTGGGAAGTTGTGCGGCGGCAACCTGAAACACTCCATTTTTTTACCCGGAGAAAAAAGGCAGGGAGATGAGAATCACGAACCCACCGTGGCCACCAGGAAGCTCAGAACCCCAAGACCACAGCAGAGTTACTCTCACCGGCTGCCTTACCTCTGCCCGCTCACCTGTCCCCGAGACAGAAGCGTCCATCTGCCCTCTTAAGCCAGCTACAACACCTCAAAAAGGCAAAGCGGGGACACTTAGAATGACACTGAGAACGGCAACGCAAAAGGAACTGCTGCATCACTCACCTTGCCAGAGGCAGCTCTGGCTGGGATGACGTCCTAGGTTGCAGGCTGCCTTTCAGCTTCAACACACCAAAACGTAGTCAGAGGATAACCATTCAGCTGCCAGCATTAGCACCCACCCCTCAACGACACAAGGGACCCCAGTTTTTATTTGTATCGTTTTGGAACAGCAGACTTCTTCCCTCAGCACCTCACAAGTAGACCAAGCCAGTCACCGAGCTGCCAAATGAAGGCTCGACAGTTCCAGAAGGCGCTCTTTCCTTGGACCGGTTCCTCCTAAGGTTTATCTAAGGCTGGAGAGAAAAAAAAAGACAAAACCGAAAAACACTCCACACCTGCGATCTTTCCAGATTCAGTAACAGACGTTCTTTAGCACCGTTCAAGCACTATGCGAACAGCTGCTCGCAGGCAGCTCAAGCCTCCTCCCCCTCCGCATCTGCCAAACACTACGGAGATGACTCTGCGCCAGCTGCCCTTCAGTACGTGCCCAGCGGCAGACCGGACGTCTTTGCCAAAACAGTCTGGACAACGTCTTACTACACCGACGGACCGCCACGTTAGCTACCATCGCTAACGGCCAGGCAGGACAGCTCCAGGCCAAAACACACGCACACACAGGCGCTCACCCCGCTACGGAACCTGCACTGGTGGGCACACGGCGATTCCCCCTCCCCTGGGGGGCAACGCATCGAGCGGCCTCCGTCTGTCCATCCCTGTGGCCATCCCTGCATGGGGAACGGATGCTGGAAGCGGGCTTGTCACTATCGCTGCTTTGGGTAGCTGTGGAGTAATTGCCTTAACTGTTTTCTCATTAATGGAAACGGTTAACCCAACCAAAGTTAGAACAAATGATGGGGATTCTCCCCTGTGAAGACAGGCCAAGAGAGCTGGAGTTGTTCATCATGAAGAAGAGAAAGCTCCAAGGAGAGCTGATTGCCGCCTTTCAGTGCCTAAAGGTGGCTTATAAAAAAGATGGAGAGCAACTTTTTGCTCAGACAGATAATGACAGGGCAAGGGAGTTTTTAAACCAGAAGAGGGGAGTTAGATTAGATGTTATGAGAACAGGGGAAAGGATAGAGGAAGACAGACACAGAGGAGGGCAGAGGAATCAAAAAAGATCAGGAGACGACGAGTGGGACAGAGGAAGGAATAACAGCAGTAGCTGGACAGAAGAATTGCAGGGAATGCTATTGCAGGCATACAAAGCTGGGTGCTGCAGTACAGTGCTTTTGTCACTGATGGGCAGTACCGGTTGTGGTTGCAATGCTGTGCAGGTTCAGCGTGAGCAGTTGTCGCAAAGTCTCAGGAGAGTACAGAACCAAAAGAGGAATGTGGGGCATAATGGCTTTCTCAGGGTTCCAGAGTGCAATGGTCCTAAATAGGTGAGTGGGGTAACATGGCTACCCAGCAGACACCCAGATGCCCAGACAAGCCCTGTGTGCCACTATGTTGGCTCTTGAGCATCATGCACATGCCAGCAGTCAACAAAGCATGCAGAGGCAAGTTAGCAGCAAGAAACAGATGCACAGGAGAAGATGTCCCTGTGCAGCCTGCATCCATCCCTCTCCCTGCCCTGCCAGCATTTGCAGCGTGGCACCATTCCATGCCCTCCCCATCCACCATGACACTCCAACCACCCTGACCTATGGAGGGCTGCACTGAGCCCCTGGCTGCAGCATGCACATGTGAGTTCACTTGTTCCGGTACGCAAAACGAAGCATTTATTCAGAGCTTCTTTTAAACCTCAAAGTAGCATTGCATCTGGATGATGGGTTTGGAGGGATTACATTTCATATAAAACCAATGAGAAATAAATGTCTGGTAGAAATAGGTAACAAAATTCACACTGTATACAGTTGTGTTATTTATCTACAGTTGTCAAAAATACAAAGAAATTAGATTAAAAAGGTTGCTTGGTCAAAACATTAATGAAAAAATAAATGTTCTAAATGCATAGGAATCACAGAGTGATCAAATAAAGACAGTAAGTGTCTTAAAGCTTTAGAGCTTTCAAGAGCTGCCATGATCACATGACTTAAGAAGAGCTACCAAGTTTGTTCACCAAGACAGAAGTTCAAATTAAAGACAGGGAAAAAAAAATACACTCTACCACCAGGCATCTTTGCTGGAGGGGAGCAAGGGGATGAAAAGAATGCAGCAGGTATTTAAACTTTTCCTTATGGTATCTGTACATTTTGAAGAAACCTCTCTGGCAAAAGCAAGGTCAGTTTGCAGATACTATCTAAGGAAACAGTAAGAGACAGCAACAAATGTGTGTCACAGATAGGATCACTTCATATTCATTGTACTGCACAATGACCAAGAACAATGATCCCAGAGATAAAAAACAACTCTCTCCCCCCAAAGAGCACCCTGAAGCCTGAACTTCTTCAATAAACATTTTCCCCCTGAATTTTCTCACAATGTTCTCAGTTGGTATTTCTCTGAGGGAGAGGTAGGCTTTCATGGAGATACTTCATGCTCCCATGCTCTGAGAAGTCAGAAACAACATGATTGTTCCCTCTCAGTAACCACTTTGTAGTTAAGAGTCCTTCAATTCCCACTGGTCCACGTGCATGGATACGAGAAGTACTAATTCCAACTTCAGCACCTGTAGAAAACACACAAGATAAAGGCAGTTGATCCTCAGAAGATATTAAACTTTGTACTATATAGCTCTGCATCTTTATGTAGAAGCAGTCATTCAGCGTGACCTCCCTTCCTTCACTCCTCCCCAAGTGTCAGAAGTTATTTTTATCTGTTCTGATTAGAGGAACTTAACTATTATAAATTGGAATGTATACTTCTGTCTGTAACAGCTTCACTTTTACAGAGAAAAATAAGCCAGGAAGGTACATATGTCTTACATATATCGTACATTTGTTTGAGGGTTCACCCTTTGAACAGTAAAAACTAAATTAGTCAAGACTGCAATCTTATGTCCTTTTTTTTCCCCCTCTTATTAAAGAGACCAATTTTTTAGCACACAGAGCACTGCATGTTCAAGCCTGCTACAGAGATTTCTAGTAGTTTCTACCTCAGGAATTAACGTTTCCCTTGTCTTCTGCAATTCCTAGTATGTGCACCTGTTTACTTATGTAACTGATACTCTGTTTTGTTCCAGTCTTTCCTTCCTCCCACACTGCTGAGTGAGCGAAGGGCTTTGTGGTGCTTAGCTGCCTGCACACCACAGGCACTTACCAAGTCCAAATCTATATCCATCAGAGAATCGGGTACTGGCATTCCAGAAAACACAAGCACTGTCCACATGCTGGAGGAAGAACTCTGCTGTTTTCTCTGAGAAAGAGGCAGAGTAGAAAATATGATATAGTACATACAGAATGATCATGCAGTCCAATTGGCACAGTCTCATACCGTGAACAGATATAATAGCAAGACTTTCAAATGCAACATTTTTAGACAGTATTTAACAGCCTGGATTAAAACATGTTCATACACACCTTCTTCATAGTATATTTATCACATAGACACAACTGTAAATATTACAAGGAGCTTGCAAAGACAAGAAAGTGAAAAGATGTCTAATTCTTACTACAGTCTAGACCTTGCAAACAGGGATAGTTGTATGACTGGGGAGAAGTGACAGCAGCCCCAAGCTACATTTTGCAGTCAGACAGTTAAACTACATGTTCAGCTCTACATTATCTCAATGGATACATGGAACTGTTCCAGATAATGGAAAGTCCTATATTAAGTTTATATTGAAAATAGTATTTGGGAAACAGAATGCAGAAACACCACATGAAATCAGCTAACTAACCCAGTTCAACACACAACACGCAAGACTGAAGCAACCTCAAGCAGAGTTGTACAAGCCTTAGTACTCTGGAGGATGCCTTTCTGTCTAAGGCTGTAAGCTGCAAGTCAGTCACCCATAGCAATGGGACGAATGTGAAAGATCAACTCTATCTCCAGTACACACCCAACTAAATCACTAGTGCACCAGGCAGTGGCTTACAGTATCAAATGCATGCCTTTCGGTGCTACTCATTTAAGTTCTGCAGAAGGTGCAGAAACAGATGCCTGCTTGAATCTCACACTGATGAGCCACAAATCAAAATGACATTACTGTAGCTGACTCTCAGAAGTTTTAGGCTTGTATAGAGAATCATCCTTTGGCTGGGAGCAGCTCTAGCTATGTTTTGAAGTGGCAGAGTGTTCAAACCTCATGTAGAGGAGTGGGAGAAGCACAGAGCTGCACATAGGAACAGAAGTTCGCAGCACCAAAGGAGCAAGAAATTGGGAACTGAGATACATGCAGCTTTTACACTACAGATGTGGAACTGGGAAATAAAGGACTGGGAGAGACGGGTAAAAACACTTGTGGTCCTTGTTTGCAAGACTTAAAAGTGACATGGGAAGACAAAGCAGATGTAGCCTGATCACAGAATCACAGAACTATAGGGGTTGGAAGGGACCTCGAAAGATCATCGGGTCCAAGCCCCCTGCAAAGCAGGATCCTCAGAGCAGGCTGCCCAGGTAGGCGTCCAGACAGGCCTTGAATATCTCCAGAGAAGGAGACTCCACAATCTTCCTGGGCAGCCTGTCCCAGTGCTCCGTCACCCTCACCGTGAAGAAGTTCTTTTGCATGTCGGTGCAGAACTTCCTGTGTTCTATTTTGCGGCTGTTGCCCCTTGTCTTATCCCCACAAACCACTGAGAAGAGGTTAGCTACATCCTTCTGTCTCCCACCCCCCAGATATTTATAGACATTGATAAGATCCCCCCTCAGTCTCCTCTTCTCCAGGCTGAACAGACCCAGGTCTCTCAGCCTGTCCTCATAGGGAAGATGCTCCAGGCCCCGTATCATCTTTGTGGCCCTCCGCTGCACTCTTTCCAGGAGATCCCTGTCTTTTTTGTACTGGGGAGCCCAGAACTGGACACAGTACTCCAGGTGAGGCCTGACCAGGGCAGAGTAGAGGGGGAGGATCACCTCCCTTTACCTGCTGGCCACGCTCCTTTTAATGCACACCAGGATCCCATTAGCCCTCTTGGCCACCAGGGCACACTGCTGGCTCATGGTCAACCTGTTGTCCACCAGGACCCCCAGGTCCTTCTCCACAGAGCTCCTCTCCAGCAGGTCGTCCCCCAGCCTGTACTGATACTTCTGGTTGTTCCTTCCCAGGTGCAGGACTCTACACTTGCTCTTATTAAACCGCATCTTGTTTCTTCCTGCCCATCTCTCCAGCCGGTCCAGGTCTCGCTAAATGGCAGCACAGCCTTCTGGCGTGTCAGCCACTCCTCCCAGCTTTGTGTCATCAGTGTACTTGCTGAGGGCAGACACTATTCCCTCATCAAGGTCGTCGATTAAGATATTGAACAAGATCGGACCCAGAACCGACCCCTGGGGAACACCGCTGGTCACAGGCCTCCAGCCAGACTCTGCTCCGCCGATCACCACCCTCTGAGCTCAGCCAGTCAGCCAGTTCTCAACCCATCTCGCTGTCCACTCCTCTATCCCACACTTTCTCAGCTTTGCTAGCAGGATGTCATAGGAGACAGTATCAAAAGCCTTGCTAAAGTCAAGGTAGATGACATCCACTGCTCTCCCCCCATCTACCCAGCTGGTGATGCCATCATAGAAGGCAACGAGGTTGGTTGAGCACAACTTCCCCTTGGTGAATCCATGCTGACTACTCCTCATAACATTCTTCTCTTCCAATTGCTTGGAGATGGCATCCACAACAAGCTGCTCCAACACCTTTCCAGGGACAGAGGTGAGACTGACTGGCCTATAGTTTCCTGGATCCTCCTTCCTGCCCTTCTCGAAGACCGGAGTGACATTGGCTATCCTCCAGTCTTCGGGCACCTCACCCGTTCTCCAGGACCTTTCAAAGATGATAGAGATGATCTTTCCTACAATCCATATTCCCTCTATAGAAGCTCACCTCTTCCTCTTTCAGAGGCCTAAAGACATCTCCAGGATTCAGGAGATGTTTCTGCAAAACTGTCTGATGTGGTAAGTCTGCACAATACAGGAACACAAAGTAATCTGCCTGACAAGACATGTGTTGACTTGCCGTTGGTCAGGTGCTCAAACACATGCCTTCACCTCCTGGAATAAGGGAACACAACATATTTTCCTTGAATTAAACACAACTATAGATAGATTTAGTGCATAGGGTTCCGGTTGATTATGCTTACCACAGAACCAGTATAAGAGAACTACTGCAATGTAAGTAGTTATGCTAATAACAAGAACCTGCAGTGAAACCAAAGCAGAAGATTAAGGAAACAGATTGGTCACAAACCGTTCTCTGTGACGATAACATCTGTGTGAGAACTTCCATACTTGTGGATATGTTCAACAGCCTCTTGTACACTGTCCACAACCTCAATGCAGCACTCCAGATCCCCATATTCAGTGCGGAGAGACTTCACTTCTGAGGGGCTGAATGTCAAGTAAGAGGCAAACTTTGGGCCAGCATGAATCTTCACCTGCAATACCAGAAGTATTTTGTGCTGTAAATTTTACCAGTGCTTAACAGGTGAAAAGTGCAGCTTCTTGTTCTGGGTATAGCCAGGATGGAGTTAATTTTTTTCATAGCAGTTCCTATACTGCTACATCTTGGATTTGCGCCTTAAACTAGCCACTGTTTTGGCTGTTGCTAAACAGTGCTCACACAGTTTCAAGGCTTTCTCTTTTTTCCCCAGAGTGAGAAGGTCGAGGGTGTGCTAAAAGTTAGGAGAGGACATAACCACAACTGATTCAAACTGACCAAAGGGATAGTCTATGCCATATGATGTCATAGTCAGCAATAAAAAATGGGGGGAGGGGAGCTTCAAGGAAGGCAGACATTGCTCAGGGACTAGCTGGACACTGATCTATTTGTGGCAGGTGGTGAGTGACTGTATTTTCATCACTTGTTTTGTTTTTCCCTTTCTTCTTCCCTCTTCCCTTTGCTAATTAAACTACATTTGTTTCAAACCACAAGCTTTCTTGTTCTTGCTCCTCCCACTTGAGAGCAGGAGGGAAAAGTGAGCAATGCGTTCAGTGATGCTTAGCTGCTGGACTGGGGTTATCCCACATTTCTGAATCAAAGGTTTGCTACATGCAGTGCAAAAAAAAATAATAGCTTTAGTTTTCAGAGACAGCAGATTGGTGAACTAACAATAAGGCACAATAGCTGGAATGCTATTTTGGTTATCTATCATGACATGCTCCTAGTTCACAGTTCATTTTAAATTATTTAAAGTAATTACATCATTTAAAGAAAGGTATCTGGCTAAAGAATAGTACAACACTAGTAGTGGGAAAACAGCTAAATACTCCACCTAGCCCTTGTACCTATGTTTTTAGAAAGTATGTGCTCTGTAAGTAGTTGTAGCAAGCAACTTATTTCCAGGTTTGCAAGTCTCACCTACAAAAGACTTTACCCATTTTTATCCTTTTGTTTTGTAAACTGACATCAGCCCTCTCCAAAGCGTATGTTTCAGACACAAAAGAGTTACTGGGCCCAAAACAAGGCAAGGACTCACAATTATTTTACGATCCTGATAAAGAAGATCTAATGCATAATCAGTCTCTGAGTTTAATCATAGCAGCTAGGACACCTAAACAATGAGAGGGAGGAGTGGAGGGGCAGGTGCTGATCTCTTCTCTCAAGTGACAGCGACAGGACCCGAGGGAATGGCATAGAGCTAGGACAGGAGGATCAGGCTGGGTGTTAGGGAAAGGTTCTGCACCAAGAGGTGGTTGGGCACTGGAACAGGCTCCCAGGACAATGGTCACGGCACTGAGCCTGCTGGAGTTCAAGGAGTGTTTGGACAATGCTCTCGGATGTATGGTCTGATTTCTGGGTGGTACTGTGTGGAGCTAAGGGTTGAACTTGGTGACCCTTGTGGGTCCCTTACAACTCAGGGTATTCTATGATACTTCAGAATTGCTGATTAGAATCCCTGCCTTTGAAGGCTTTCAAGAAAGGTGCCTGTAAGATGGCATTTTCTTGTACAACTATAAATTTTGTTGATAATGAAATCCTGACCAGTAGTTGCGTGTTTCCTGTTCTCAAGTCAGATTAGACAGATTAGACAGCAGTAACATCAAGTCCTCCCCACTGTATTAAGGGGTGGGTGCTTGTGGAAATCCACCAGTCCTCACACAAAATCCATAAATTTACCCTTCCCCCCTCCAAAAAAAAATATAAAAAAAAAAACAACACACAACCAAACCAGATGTTAAAAAAAAAAAAAAAAGGAAAAAAGAAACAACACAACAAACAAGTGAGCACATGCTCCTGACTAGCTATCTTGGCCAGCTTCTCTTAATATGACTTCTTTAACATCATCAAAACATGACCTGTCTATTTCACCATGTTTTCCTGCATGAATCACTGCTTGTATACACTATTTGCCAAATGCAAATGCTATGTGAAAAATCAATGTTTTAAGTGTAATTTAAAGTACTTCACCAATATTTATCTCCTGATGCATCTCTGCTACAAAACATTATGCATGTCAAAGCAATTATGTAGGATAGTGGCCTTTCACTGTTCCTGTGGAACAGTGGGAGGGGAAAATAAATAATGGGAGGGAACATGAGTGGAAATAAAGGTAAGTGAGACAAAATGTTTAAAAAACGTGCATGAAGCAGATTTGAAAAGGAGAAACATAAAATGGGAAATGACTGAGGTAAGAAGGTACGTTAATAGATTCAATAAGAATAGTCTTTGGGTCCGGGAGGTTACCAGCCATTAAGTCAGAATTAAGAATAGTAGAGAAAGGGTTGTGGATATGCTCTTCCAAGGCAGAGAATGATTTTTTGCTATGTAAAAGGAAGTAGTTGTATCCCAGCAACGGCAGGCAGCCACCCCGAAGAAGCTGCTTTCAGATTGTTTCTATGGAAAAGCTTGGGGTTGCATGGAAAAGATGATAAAGCTCTCTGAAAGTTAATTTACGTGTACAAAGAGACATGTGGGTAACGTGTTATGTCATCATAAAACTACATAGGGCTATGTCAGCAAGACCAAAGGCTCCTAAAATTAAAAAAAAAAGTAAATAAAAGAAAACAAAAAACGACACAAGTATACATGACTAACCTGTTCTACTCTCAACATGTCTATGATCTGATCAAACAACGGGGTTCTCAGCAAGTCTCGATGAATTAAGAGTGTTTCCAGAGCATTACAGGCAGCAGGATATTCACACTTTGAGTCTCTGACTGAGGTTTAAGAGTAAATAATTGGTTACATAACATTTATGACAAAGATTTTGAAGAGCATGTGAATTATTATTATGTATGGTTATTATTATAACCATACCATATATTCCAAATGTGAAGTTCAATTACACTCATGATATCCAAGTCACCCTCTCACAGCTTACTTATTCGCGTGACCTTCTCAACGCTGGCATCTGTGTCCACATACACATGACAGATCCCTTCACTGTGTCCCATCACTGGAATTCCCTTAGCAGCTTTCTGGATATTCCTGACTAGCTGGGATGAACCACGTGGAATGATTAGATCTATCAGCTTATCCAAACGGCAGAGATCTTCTACTTCCTCTCTTGTATTCACCTGTGAAAGTTGTGACACAAACAGTCAATGGCCTGAATTCTCAAGCTCTGCCTGTGCTTTTTATACATGCCACAGCAAAAATAGTTGTTGATTTAATTCTAGACACTTACTAGTTGCACTGCATCTTTGACTCCATGAATGGAGAGTGCTTCTTGTGTCAGATGATGAAGGATTTGATTGCTATATGCAGCCTCTTTCCCTCCTTTTAGTAGCAAGCCATTTCCACTAGCTATGGCCAAAGCAGACACCTGTCAGAAAGGATGTTTTTTTTTAAAAAGGGGGAAAAAATGATCTGACTCCTCTGTGAGAACAACATCTGCAAAATGAACAGGATTTTGAATTCTGCTGACTTACTCAATATTAATATATGGCACCAATAATTTTTTCCAAGTCAGAACATGTGACTCCAGAAATGAATTATCTTAACATTTCAGGAACAAACTTGAGCTTCAGGGTACTACTGGCAAGGGGAGATTGCAGTAAGTCAAAGGAAACCCTGAACATAGGCTCTGGCACAAATTCAGTAGCTGTATAAAATTATTTCAGATGCAAGAACTCTTATCCCTAATCATTCTGGCCGGAAATAGCTAACAGGCTCTTCCTATGAAAAACATTTTTGTTGTGCTGTCTAAAACAGAAGTCATAAGTAGACAACACTTGAGATAAGCGTGTCAGGGAAAAACCCTACAGATAATAAGCCTTTTATTTTATCACATTGATTTCACATTTATAACCAGGTGTCCTTGCCCATGGCGGGGGTAGATGACATTTAAGTTCCCTTCTGTTGTGGTTTAACCCGGCCGGCAGCTAAACACCACACAGCTGTTAGTTCACCCTCCCCCCTCCCTCTCTGGGATGGGGGAGAGAAACGGGAAAGTGAAGCCTGTGGGTTGAGATAAAGACAGTTTATTAAAATAGGAAATAATATTAATAATAGTAATAATAGTGTGTACAAAACAAATGATGCACAGTGCAATTGCTCACCACCCGCTGACCAATGCCCAGCCTATCCCCGAGCTGCCAGCCCCCATCCTGGCTAGCCACCCCTATATATTGTTCAGCATGACCCCAGATGGTATGGAATACCCCTTTGGCTAGTTTGGGTCAGCTGTCCTGGGTCTGTCCCCTCCCAGCTCTTGCTGCACCCCCAGCCTGCCCGCTGGCAGGACAGAGCGAGAAGCTGAAAAGTCCTTGGCTTGGTGTAAGCATTGCTCTGCAACAATTAAAACATCAGCATGTTATCAGCACTCTTCTCATTGTAATCCAAAACATAGCACCCTACCAGCTACTAGGAGGAAAAATAACTCTGTCCTAACTGAAACCAGGACACCTTCCAACCCAAACCGTTCTATGATTCTATGACACCTCCCACTAGACCAGATTGCTCAAAGTCCTGTCCAACCTGGCCTTAAACACTTCCAGGGATGGGGCATCCACAACTTCTTCAGGCAGCCTGTTCCGGTGCCTCACCACCCTCAGAGTAAAGAATTTCTTTTATCTAATCTAAATCTACCCTTTTTTAGTTTAAAGCTATTAGTCCTTGTCCTATCACTACACTCCCTGACAAAAAATCCCTCCCCAGCTTTCCTAAAGCCCGCTTTAGGTACTAGAGGGCCACTGTAAGGTTTCCTCAGAGCCCTCTCTTCTCTAGGCTAAGTAACCCCAGTTCTCTCAGCCTGACTTCATAGGAGAGGTGCTCCAGCCCTCATCAACTTCATGGCTCTCCTCTAGACCTGCTCTAACAGATTTATTTCTTATGTTGAGTCCCCAGAGCTGAATGCAGCACTCCAGGTGGGGCCTCACAGGTGTGGAGTAGAGAGCGAGAATCACCTCCCTGGACCTTCTGGTCATACTTCTTTTGATGTGGCTCAGGATACAGCTGGCTTTCTGGTCTGCAACTGCACATCACTGACTCATGTAGAGCTTTTCATCCATCAGTGCTCCCAAGTCCTTCTCTGCAGGGCTGCTCTCAATCCACGCATCACCCAGCCTGTATTCATTCTTGGGAGTGCCTTGATGACAGTGTTGAACCTTGCACTTAGCCTTTTTGAACTTCATGAGGTTCTCATGGGCCTCTTAAGCATGTCAAGGTCAACTCAGACCAACTCCTTTTCCCTACTAGCGTCCTCTGGGTAAAAACAGTCACCATGTTTGATATTCTACCTCACCCTGCTGTCCACAATTTGAAAAGAACACTGAAAAAATAAGGAATACTTCAGAAAGATACACTACATGGCAATGATCTAGGAACTTTGCCGTACCCAGATACTGTGTGTCTTTAACATATAAAACTAGACATTAAAATGCAATTTGATTGTATCTTGTTAAGAAACTGCCTCTCCAAAGATCAGCATCACAAAGGAAAGCTGCAGAGACAAGCTTATTTAAATAAATAAATAAATAAAATCCAATCTGTAATGGGTTTCAAAACAGTTTGTTCCCTTTAAATAATAATAGAGCATGGCTATACTTCAGAACGACTGGATTTCTTGAAATCTATAGGAAGCAGTCTGTGAAATATGATCTCAGAACTTCACCTTGTACGTATTAGAGGCAAACATGATATTTGTATATGCTCATTAGAAGCTAAACTGTTAGTCTGCAATTGTTTTACCTTTATTGCAACTCAAGACTGAACTCCGAGCGCTGACTCAATTCGGTGTATGCTATCTCCAGCTAGCTACAGGCACACACTACTCCATGGAGAAGACAAATTTCCTCTGTAATTGCCTACCCAAACCAGTACGAGATGCAATAGCAAACTATGGAGGAAGCAACCTCTCCTCTGCACTCAGAGTCCATCCTACTATCAGCTACAGCATGGGACAGAAACCGTATCATTCAGATGCAGAAGTATCAAAGATGATCCTCTGAAGTTGCATCGGAGAACTTGAGGATGGGGGCTGGCAGGAAGAAAAGTAACTAACAAGACAAGCCATCCTAAGTCTGTAAAAAAAAAAAAAAAAAAAGAAAAAGAAAAAGAAAAGAAAAAGGTTGGGGGGTGGGAAGCCAGTAAGGATCAGCCTGATAAAAGGTTTACAAATGAGATGAAGAAGAGGAGAAGGGGAGAGATTGGCTATGCAAGAGACCCAGGAGGCAAAGGCTGGAGTCTAGGAAGGCAGATTAGAATTTGACAAGGAAACATACTGGTTTTCTATGAAGAACAGAGCTAGCAGCAAAGAAGTAATAATGGCAGACAAGGGAGACTAGTGCCTTTTCCTTTCACATGAACTTTGCCTAGAGCATACTCCCCTTCAGTATGAAACGAGGATCAACACTCACAAAATTCAGTTATAAGATATGAAGCTGTCCTTTGGCAGTCTCCTTTTAAGCGCCCATACCCATCACTTGCTCCTCAAACACTTGCTCATATGTTAGAGAAATGCTCAATCAGTCTTGCTAAAGATACTAGCAGTAAGAGCCTAGAATCATCTCTCCACAAGTGAGTAAAAGCTATCAGTCTGCCTCAGTGCAAACATGCAGTATCAGTATGGGATAGACCACTCAAAGCCTAGAACTTCTACTTTCTGAGCTATTTTTTTTTTAGGATATATTCTTAAGAGTTGCAATTTGTTATTAACAATCTACATTAAACATTTGATGTTTAATCGTAGCCTACAATTCAGCCATATTCAGCATGGACAGGAAAGCGCTCATTGGTAGCAACCTCCCAAGTTGTGAGTTAAGCAGGGAACCTACGTTATAAGACATATGCAGAAACTGCACCACCTGAATGTAAGCTTACTCCTTCTCTATGTTGGGTATCAAAAACCAACCCTGAACAACTCTCAACATTGCAGAAGCAAGTCCCAAAAATGTGTCTGTAGAAAAAAAAATTGGGATGACAACAAAATTAATTTCAGAAGAATACAAGCAAAAGTTTTCTGAGGCAAGACTTCTTGTAGCCTTCCAGTAAATCACCAATAGAAATACACTTTTGTTACCAAAGATCTCTCTGCCCTCCTCACATACCTGTGGAAGACAGTCAGGACGGGACTCAAAAATCACGAGAAGGACCCCAATAGGCACTGTCACCTGCTCCAACTCTAGATCCTTTGCTATTCGTGTTCTCCGAATTATGCGGCCAACGCTGTCCTGTGAGGATGCTGCAATCTGACGTAGCCCAATAGCCAAGCTGTTCAGCTTTGATGTAGACAGACTTAGACGTTTCAACAAAGGAAGTGCCAATCTTCCTAGAAGAAAGAAAAAAATGTGCTCAATATAGATTTATCTGTCTAGTTTCAAGTAAAAGTGACCTAATGGTCAAACTAGGAAAAAAATCAGCTGTTTCCCACACCATAGCAAGAAACCTACCAAAGATGAACATTGTAAAGCATTCAGTTTAGCAGCTACAATAAAACTGCTCAAATTTGACAACAATTTCACCTACCAACACATATACATCTAATATGATATGAATGATTTGCATATGAAGTAACATCCACAAAGACAAAGTTTGTCCTATTTCTGGTACTGTTACTCAACCGTGTATCTGAATTTCTTACAAATTTCTACCCTTGCAATATTCCTGGACGGTTTGGGCAGTAATTGCATCTTTCTATTTCACAGATAGAAATCCCAAAGAGCAGAGGAATACATAGCATTTCAGATTGGGCAAGAACTGCCAGAGTTTTCTAGTCTGAACACATTCAGGTAGGAAGTTTATTCAGAAATGTCCCTCCAGGCATTCTGATCAGTAAAAAATGGCTGCCATATGTCTTTTACTGAACATTACAATTTGTGATGTGCCAGTTTCACACATTTTCTAACCCAAGACCAGGTTCTTGATGCACCACTCTAACACAACAGAATGGATTTAGTCTATGCTGCCTGACCTGTACTTTCCTCAGTCAGAAGGTAATACGGTTCTTTCTGGAAAGAATCATTTTTAAGTAACAACCTTCCCCACAGGGGTCAAACATTACATTAACCAGCCCAGGAGATATTCATGCTATTTCATGCATGACGATAACAGGGAAGATACTTGCTATATTTAATTTCTAAAGTGAGCCTCCTTTGGGAAAATAAAACACTATTTATTTACATTTTTAAACAATGCTGTGGGTTGTTGTTTTCAAAAACCTCTCTGTCTTCTCTGATGAAGACATCTGTCAAGTAATTATGGAAGCTGCAGCTGTTTACACTGACAAGCTCTCAAAGTCCTAGGTTCACTAATCTGTGACAGCCATAATATCCAATTGCAGGTGACAGAATATTCTAGTTCTGCTCATTTCCTTTGAGGCCCAGGTAAGCTCATGACAATAGGAGTATGATGAAAGGAGCTGTAATATTACCTTTATTTTCAGCTTCTTCTAAGTCCTTTTTGTTTGCCAAGAGAATTTCTTCTCTCTGATCAGTTAATAAGTCAGCAAGACGATAAATAATCTCCGCTCTCTGAAAGAGAAAAATTTCTGAACTGCATTCTTTATGAAGTCCATGGTGTTTGACATCTGGCTCACTTCAGCTCATTTCTACTGACACATCTTCTCACTGTCCTGACTCCCTGAATACTTGAAGCCAACTGATTTTTTCCAGGACCCATTTGTGTTATAAACCTTTATTTTAAAACTTGCCACATATTCACAACCTTGAAGAGCGAGGACATACTGTTCTCTCACCTGCTCAGGCTGCAGAGCTGCCAGGGTCCTGCCACCAGCTCGAGACATTTCACCCTGCTGCTCTACTGTAGGGCCTGCCAAAACAAACAAACACACACAACCACAAGACATGCAGACAAAAATTACAGCCCATGTGGAAGGAAATGAACGCTAACCTTTCATCTTCCAGCTCCTTACTCAAAGCAGGAAAACAGGTGTGGTCTTAATAGACATATCAAAGAAATTTACTGTATGCCAGAACAGGAAAATCTGTATCAGATACCAAAATGCCGCCATGGTCCCCGAGCATAGCCCTTTTCAAGGCATTGCCAGAGCAGGAATTCCCATGTTAAGGAAAATAACAGGAGGTATAGTGGGAAATGTAAGAAAAGAACTAGTGGACACTTGATTAATAAGACTTAATTAAGGAATGTTAAAACAGCTTTTTTAAGTGAGATCATAAAGTAGAGTGCATTTTCATGTTCTTTGAAAAAAAGTGACACGTGTAAGGAGATAACAGTTCATTTTAAAAAGTTACCTGAATATTTGAAGTATGTTTTGGAAGATAGAAGACGAGGAAAGAATGGGAGTAACCACATTCCATGGTAGAGGAAGAGGCGCAGTAAAATTTCACATTTACTTTTGCTGTTCACCATATTTGTAATTGTCTGAGAAATGGGGTTACGAGATGAAAAGCTTTATAACTGATATAAATTTATTGCAGTAGGACAAAGTGAAAAGCATTGATATCATAATTTTTCCTAGAAAGGAACTTTGCAGAAAAGGAGCTAAGTTTCCTGGTGGACACCAACTTGAACACGAAACAGCAATGTGCCTTTGCTGCAAAAGCAGCTAATGGTATCCTGGGTGGCATTAGGCAAATTATTGCCAGCAGGTCAAGAAAGGTGATCCTCCCCCTCTACTCAGGAATGGTGAGGCCACACCTGGAGTGTTGGGTCTGGGCCTCCCAGTACAAGAGAGACCTGGACACACTGGAAAGAGTCAAATGGAGGGCCACGAGGATGATAAGGGACTGAAGCCCTTTCCTATGAGGACAGGCTAGGAGAGCTGGGACTGTTTGGCCTGGAGAAGATCTCATTGATGTCATGAAGGGAGGGTGGAAAGAAGACAAAGCCAGACTTTTCTAACTAGTATCCAAGGAACAAAAAAGAGGCAACAGACACAGACCGAAACATAGGAGGGTTCCTCTCCTGTGGTTTCCTGAACATCAGTAAATACTTTTTCATTGTGAGGGTGACTGAACACTAGCATAGGTTGCCCACGGAGGTCATAGAGTCACAATCTTTGTGAGGTTTCAAAAGCTGTTTGGACATGGTCCCGGAAAACCAGCTCTGGTGGCTCTGAGCAGGGGTGTTGGACCAGGTGACCTCTGGAGGTCCTTCCAACCTCAACCAGCCTGTGATCCCTTTGCAGCCACTATGCAACAAAATAGCAAGTACAATTCAAAGCAGATAAACACAAAGCAATGCAGAGGCAAAAGGGGAAAACAGGCCTTGGTACTGCACGTATTCCTATGAAAACATCAATTCAGTGCTCATCAGCATCAAACAGCAACTTACATGTTTAAGCTTTTAGAAAAGGCCTAGGAAAGGCAACAAAAAACATCACCATCTAATCAAAACTCAAAGTTAGCCTGGCTGTCTCATAAACTGAAGGTTCATTTACATCTTGGATGGTACACAGAATTTTATTTTTGCCCATCTTAAAAAGGTCACAGTAGAATAAAAACAGTTTCAGCCAAGAGAAACAGGGATAGCCAAATTTTTGGAACACTTTCTGTAGAAAAGGACTAAGAAAAAACCTTTTCATGTGAAAGAGAGATGATGAGGGAAAAGATGATGTCTCATATCATAGAAGTTGAACAGAGATCGATCACCCATGTTCTCTTTCCATACAGAAGGCGGGGGCATCAAACGCTAGCAGGAAGCAAATTTGAACACTCCTCTTGCCCACAAACACACACAAAATAAAGGAAGCAGTTCTTCACATAGTGCTAACTCCAGAGTTTACACACAATACCTAGTTAAGGCTCGTGACTGTTGTGACCTATGGATGCTAAGTGTTTACATGGGTTCAAAAGATATGGCTGATTTTTACAAGAAAACCAGTAAGCATTTTTATACTCAAAGGCATTTGCTTGTCTTAATGTGCAAGTCACAAGTATCACTCTATACTTGTTCTATTCTGCTAAGATCACCGATCTTCGCTCTGACTTTCTGCGGCCCTTGTTACATTGTCACAGCAACACACAGGCAGGAAAACATTCCTACATACAGTAACAAAAGACTGAGTCATAAAAAAATACTTATGATAGAGAATAAAACTACATACTATCTTAGTTCAGCAGTGCACTCTATATGCACACTTTCACCCTGAAATCTTCAATAATAGATGATAACCTCTAAGACTATGACCAATACAAATTCTACTTCTTTAAATGCAAGTCTGATGCAGCAAGTCATCAGCTGGAAGGAACCCGAGCAGAGGATTCAAGATGTTCTAATTCCAACATTAAAAATTACCTTTCAAAAGGTGTTTGTCAAGCAGAGCCTAGTTTCCTATCTGTTGAACAGGCAGGCCTAACCAAATTTCAACCCTAAACTTTCAGGAAATCTCTGCAGCTCCCAATGTATGTTACTTCCGTACTCACCTGCAGGCTTTACCTCTGAAAAAAAAGTTCCAACCTTCTTCCCTTCCACAATATCTGTGATGACATGACCCGATATCTTTGGGTGGGTTCCATTTGCAATCACTACAGAGGTGCCTCCTTGGAGGGCCCACAGAGCTGCTTTCACCTACAGTGAAGGTTAGAGCCAGTTCCCGAAAATGCACTTGTTATTTGAATCCCCATTCTCAACAATAATTCTTGCTCCACTCTGATCACTTATGTTGGAAAAGACCCTTAAGATCATCAAGTCCAACCATCAACCTAATGCTACCACTAAATCATATCCCTAAGTGCTATGTCCACATGTCTCTTAAATACTTTTAAGGACGGGGGACTCCACCACTTCCCCGGGCAGCCTGTTATAATGTCTAACTACCCCTTCCATGAAGAAATGCTTCCTGATACCCAACCTAAACCTCCCCTGGCACAACTTGAGGCCATTCCCTCACACTGTACCACTTGTCACTTGAGAAGAGACCGACACCTTGCTACAACTTCCTTTCAGTAGCTGTAGAGATCAATGTGGGCTCCCCACTGCCTTCTTCTTTCCAGACTTAAATCCCAGTTCCCCTAGCTGTTCCTCACATTGTTTTCTAGTTTCTTCACCAGCTTTGCTGCTCTTCTCTGAATGTATTCCCAGAAACTCAGTATCTTTATTGTAGTGAGGTGTACTGGGTCTGGCTGGGATAAAGTTAACTTTCCCTGCAGAAGCCCATACAGTGCTGTGTTCTGCAGCTAGAACAGCAGTGGTATCATACCAGTGTCGTGTCTGCTGCTGAGCAATACTTGCACAGCATCAGGACTCCCTCTAACACCTCCCAGAACTAGCAAGCTGTGGGTGGGCAAAAGGCGAGGAAGGAACATCACCAGGGCAGCTGACTTAAACCAAGCAAAGGGATATTCCATACCATATGATGTCACACTCAGCAATAAAAGGTGGAAAAAAAAAAGAGGGGAGGGGTGGTCTCTCGTTGTGAAAATGTCTGTCCTCCAGAACAACGACTAACTGTGTTGAGGCCCTGCTTCAAGGACGTGGTCAAGCATCGCTCGTTTGTGGAAGTAGAGAATAATTTATTTCCTCTGCACTTCCACACAGCCTTTGCTTGTTGTTTTTATTTTTTTTTCCCTTTTTCCCTTTAGTCAAACTAATTAATTAATAATATTTTTTCCTTAATAATTATTTTTTCCTTTAATTAAATTATCCTTATCTCAACCTGTGAGTTCTTTCCTTTTCTTCATTCCCTCGTCTTCTGAGGAGGGAGAGTGAGAGGGTGGTCGTGGTGGAGTTCAGCTGTCTAGCAAGGTAAAACCATCACATGAGGGCACCAACACCGAGCATAATACTCAAAGTGTGGCCTCACCAGTGCCAAGTACAGATGGACCATCACTTCTGTTGTACTGCTGGCCATGCTGTTTCCGATACAAGCCAGGATGTTATTGGCCATCTTGGCCTCCTGGGCATACTGCTGACTCCTGTTCAACGAGCTGTTGACCAACACAACACCCCCAAGTCCTTTTCTGCCAGGCATCGTTCTAGAATGCTGCTTGTGACCAGCTGCCAACTCAATTTAACTCCAAAGACCTTTTGAGCCCAGACCTACAACCAACAGTGCTGGTGAATAGAGTTGTTCCTAGGGGTAGGGCTTGGCATTTCCCTCTACTGAACTTCAAAAGGTTCCTGCCTGCCCCTATCTACAGCCTGTCAAGGTTCCTCTGAATGGCAACACAATTATCTGCTCTATCAGACACTCCTCTCAATCTTGTATTATCAAGTCCCCTTTCCACATCTCCCTTTCCCTCTCAATAAGAAAATAAGTGTTCTAAATTTCTACCTTGGCTTCCATGCCTCCCATTCCCACCCGGGATTTGGTTCCAAATGTCACAGATTGTTGGTCTCCTGGGTAGAATATGTCAATGAGCTTTGCATCATCAGATCCTGGAGGGCTGTCAAAGAGTCCTGAAATTAATAATAAAAAACTGTTAATGTTACATATCTTCTGTTCCAAAGCTCACTAGAGAAAAATAAATAAAGCCTCTGAGTCTAAAAAGCTGTATTCCACTTTACAGGATTCAAAACTTCCACTGAACCCTCCTTTTCTGCAACAGAAAGGACGTAGCACTAACATGCAGGCTCAAGATGTGTAACTTCACCAAAATTGTAGCTAGTAGTATGAGGCAACAGACTATCCACATGCTGAATAGTATCATGTAAGCTGGGAAGTACTGACATTTCAGTGAGGTCAGAGAGAAAACCAGAAAGAAGTTTACAGCTTTTATATGGTTCAGAATCAGGGCTTACACACGAGAGTGCACAACTGAACAAAGAATAGTCCTCTTCACCTAAAATCTCAGATGATATTCCTGAATGCTGTGTTGTACACTGATAAACTAGGCAACTTAGAAACATGTATAAAGACTAACTATTGAGTTCTGCCAAGAAAGGACACAAGACTATAGACACACACTTATTAATTTTAAATAAATATAGTAATTTTATTTAACTATGTTCTGAGTTGAGTGATACTTCTGTTTGCCTAACATGTAAACCCTGAACTCTGCCACCAAACTTCCCAGAAGTTCTATGCAAACAAACATGGCACAGATTAAGGTGCACAAGTGAAGAGTACCTGAGCTCTTCCTTGACAGCTTGAGAAGGACACTTCTTTCCATAAAGAAGATACCACATCAAATTAATAATCTGTGAGGAAATGGGAGGTATTTTTTTTTTTATTATTATTATTATTATTATTTATTTTTATAATTTATTTCCTTCCTTCTCAGGGCCTACAGTATGGACCAAAGTCCAGAAGCCACTGAAGGGAACACGCCTGGAGATGATAAAAAAGACTACATGATTTTGTTGATGTCCTGGTGTGAAACTGTACCTACTACCTTCCTCTTTCTAGAAAGTCACCTTCAACATCAACAGGTGACAGACTTCATGGCAGCACAGCTCACAAGACTAGACCAGTATCAGCCACATCTCTGGGAGACAAAAAAGCTAGCAAGCTCCAGATATCTGGAAAGCGATATCCAGGACATGTAAAGTACCCATAAAACACTGAAAGAATTCACTGCCAGAAGAAGCAAACAATTGTAGAATAGCGTTTGGCTTATATGCAGGGGAAGACTATGTATTTAGACTCAGGAGTATTACTCATGACTATATACAATTCTGAGAAGCTAGCAGAAGTACCATAGTGTCCACACAGGGCATGCCTTCCAATCCTTTTACCGGCTTTGTTGCCCTCCTTTGTACACTTTCAGGGATAGTAACATTCTTTTTATATTGTTGAGCCCAGAATTGCACACAATATTGAAGGAGAGGCTTCGCCAATGCTAAATACAGTGGGAGAATCACCTCTTTTGACCAGCTGGCTATGCTGTGTTTAATATATCCCAAAATGCTAGACAATACCTGTGCTTCTGAATCCTTTAGCTATCTTCCCAGGGCCCTGAAATTTATTTTGGTTGAACACAGACTTCTTGATGCAACTTTGTTGGTACCCACGTGAAAGAGCAGGAGTAGATAATAACCTGAAGTTTGAACTAAGCTCGTAAACTCACTAGCAATGTCCCTGATCCAAGCTCCAGGGAGGTAGAAAAGTTCTCTATAAAGATGGTCTGGTCTGCAGAGGGAAGCCTCTGTTCCCTTCAGAAGGCACCTATGACTATAACTTGGCACTATTTCTTCACAACAGTGGCCTTGATCCTGCACTTCCTACAAGGAGCTGGTTGAGTTGTCCTTGGTGGAACTTGCACAGAAACCCCTTCTTCTGTCTTTTCACATCCATTGTCTAACAATACCCAGAGCCTCATACCTGTTTTGTAATGGAAGCTGATTGTGCAAGCAGTGGCTCCTCTTACAGCTCCATGTAGTAACTTGCTTCGACTCCTTGGTGTCCTCCTCTAGCTGCTGCCTTTATCCCAATGCGGATCAGATACTGGACCCACATCAGCAGTGGTTGTTCTAAGCTGCTATGTGTGTTCCAGAGAGGGAGAGCATAGATCCATCAGTCTACCACCTTCTTGGGCTCTCAGATGCTTCTCAGTCTCCCTAGCTCCTCCTGAAGCTTAGCCACCAGGCAGAGCAGTTCATGGGGCACACCTTCCTCAGGCGTGCTGGCTATTACCCGTCATTTCAGAGAGTAGTCCCAGGCACACCCTACAGCCTAAAAGCTGGGTGATTGAAAGAACTGAAGCTCTGAGTAGTTGCATTATTCCTACCAAGTGCCAGAGGAACAGAAGCAGAGGACATGTTTTTCTGCCAGGTGGTAAAGAAATGTCTCACAAACCTTCTACATCTGAGAGAACAATCAGGAGATCAGTCTTCATTTCAACAGCCAGTCGTGCTGCCAGACTGTCATTATCCTTCACACTAATCACCTGCAATGAATACACACAGGTCAAGAACACTGAATAGTGGGAAGAACTGGGAAATGTGGCTATAAAACATACAAAAGCAAGCTACCTCAGCACTACCAAGTCCTTATGAACTGCTTTGGTTCTACCCACTAAAAACTCTTAGAAGATGATTTTTTCATGAAAGTAAGTAGTCTCTTGGAACACAGTTAAACAGTATCAAAACAACAGACAGTAAGATTGGTACCCACATTCTTCACCTTGGTGCCCAATGAAAGAACAAGAGGTACTAACTGACCATGCTGTAAGCACAGGTGTTCACAGAATCACAGAATTGTAAGGGTTGGAAGGGACCTCAAGAGATCATTGGGTACAACCCCCCTGCCGAGGCAGGTTCCCTGGAGCAGGTTGCCCAGGTAGGCATCCAGATGGGCCTTGAATATCTCCAGAGAAGGAGACTCCGCAACCACCTTGGCCAGCCTGTTCCAGTGCTCTGAAACATGATGATCTGCAGAAGTTCCTTTCAACCTCAAATATTCTGTGAAAACCAAACCAGGAATACTTGCTTTTGGCAGAACAGATAATATCTGCCCTTCTAACACACAGCACTGTATCATGCTAGAAGCAGACAGACAGGTCAGCAGAGTTTTCTGGTCCCTCTAACCACATTACTAATTGTGTGTGTTTGTTTCCCTGCTGCAGGCTCCAGAGGTCCCCGATTACAGTGTAAGTAAACTACAAATTAGTGCCGTACAATCTACAAGCAGAATCCACCCCCTTGCAATACTTTACCCACATTTACCCCCTGCAGATCACTGTTCGGCTCTGGAGGTGGAACAACAGCATCATTAGTGTTAATTATAGGGACAATATTCATTCTTAAAAGTTCATGTAATGTTCCATTTAAGTTCCGACGTTTCTGTTCGTCATGGAAATCCAGGTTGGTGACTAAAATCTAAAAGGAGGAAGAAGACTTCATATATACTTAGCCTATCACTTATTCTGAAAAAACAAACATACATAGTAACATAATGGACCAATCAAGTCCTTTGGGTCACCTAGAAACCATAAGCCACATTTAAAAGATAGAGAATGCAAATGAGAAATATTCTTTCCACAACATTTTCAGGTTTGTATGACAACTTCTACTGGAGCCTATAAATGGCCTTTTTCAAGCAAACAGATCAGAGGCTTCAGGAATCAGCTTGGAAAAAACAAAAACAAAACAAAACAAAAAAAAACACATATAAGCAGAACACAGATGTCGATGATAACCATTAAAAGCCATTTTTCATTTTTACTTTGCCACTGGACATTTGAGAACTAGATAAATAATTCCATTATGCAAATGTTACAACATTTGGAATCAACGTGTGCACTGACTTTTTGGTAGAAATGAAATTATCTCTTAAATCATGATAGCTGTCCATAGACTTTAACAATATTATAATCCAGTACAGTCTATGGTAATTTTAGCTATACTGCAAACATTTTAGTGGTATTAGTTATACTGTATTGTGGGGAGGAATTCCTCCAAGTGAGACTTAATACTAGGCTTTTAAATTCATTAAGTATCTAAACAAATAGGGCCTTACAGTTGATGTGATTCTGTGTTCTCAGTGTATTTAAGGTAAGTAAAGACTACTGAGAACAGAATAGAATAATTCAGTTTGAAGGGACATTCAAAGATCATAGAGTCCAACTGATCATCAAGTTCACCAGTTCTCACCATTTCAGGGCTACACAAAAGCTAAAGCATCTTATTAAGGGCATTGACAGGCATGGGACATCTACCACCTTGCTAGGCACCCTGTTCCAGTGATTGACCACCCTCATGGTAAAGACATTTCTCCAGTTTGAACCTCCCCGTCACAGCTTTCTGCCATTCCAAAAATATGGAATGCTTCACGACTTTGTGTATCATCCTTGTGCTGTTTTTTAAGAGTAGTCCAATTAACACAGTTGCAGCATTCAGTATAGACAGAAGACCCAGGCTAGGGATACCATCACACAAGTTAAAAAGACTTGAGGAGCAGATGGACAGCAAATCCTGGAGTGTGAATATATGCTTCTACCAGCTTTATAGAACACACGGTGGTTCAGCCACTTGGGATTTTTAAATTCTCCCTCTGCATCACCAACTTTAGTTTCTGTGAGGAGACTTTAACAGAAATTAAAAAAAAAACAAAACAAAAAAAAAAAAAACAACCCTCTGTACAGAAGAGCAGGATACACTTTTTCTTTCTGGAGTTTATGCGTTTTTGCTCCACCTTGATGATGGACAGTTCCATTTGGTAAATACTTAGCAAGACAATCCTGTATGAACTACTGCTTATGCTACAATAAGCCCCCAAAGTGGGACTGCAATGGAAATACAAGACAACAGTAAAGACTGTAGCACATAAAACATGGAGAAAAAAGCAAATCATAGAATATCCTGAGCTGGAAAGGACCCACAAGGATCATCAAATCCAACTCCTAGCTCCATGCAGGACCACCAAAAAATCAGACCATACATCTGAAAGTGTTGTCCAAATGCTTCTTGAACTCTGGCAGGCTCGGTGCCATGACCTCTGCCCTGGGGAACCTGTCCCAGTACCCGACCACCCTCTCGGTGAAGAACCTTTTCCCATCACCCAGCCTGACCCTCACAGCTCCATGCCGTTCCCTTGGGTCCTGTCACTGTCACTAGAGAGCAAAGATCAGCGCTTGCCCCTCCGCTTTCCTCAGGTGGAAACTATAGTCCACCATGAGGTCTCTCCTCTAGGCTGAACAAGACAAAGGACCTCAACTGCTCCTCATATGTCTTGCCCTCTAGACCCTTCACCAGCTTTGTAGCCCTCTTTTGGAGGCTCTCTGTTAGTTTTGTGTCCTTATATTGTGGTGCCCAAACCTGCACACAGTACTCGAGGTGAGGCCACAATTGCACAGAGCAGAGTAGGACAATCACTTCCCTTGAATTGCTAGCAATGCCGTGCTTGATGTACCTTGGGACACGGCCCTTTCGGCTTCCAGGGCAAACTGTTGACTCATATTCAACTTGCTGTTGACAAGAATCCCCAGATCCTGTTTTGTGGGGCTGCTCTACAGCCCCTCGGCACCCAGTCTCTATATACAGTCAGGGTTGCCCCATCCCAGGTGCAGAATCTACCACTTGCTCTTGCTGAACTTCACATGGTTGGTGATTGCCCAGTTGGTGATTGTCAAGATTTTTCTGCAAGACCCCTCTGCCCTTAAGGGAGTCAACAGCTCCTCCCAACTTAATGTCATCTGCAAACTTACTAAATACGCATTTGAGTCCTGCTTCCAGATAATTTATAAAAATTTTAAAGAGAACTGGCCCTGAAACGGAACTCCGTGGAACCGCACTACTGACTGCTCATCAGCCTTATGTATCCCCATTTACCATAATCCTTTGAGCCCAAACTGTCAACCAACTGCTCACCCACTGTATTATGTATTTATCTAGCTGTATGCTGGACATTTTGTCCAGAAGGATACTATAAAAAACAGTATCAAAAGCTTTGCTGAAATCCAGAAGTGGCCCTTGTTCAGCTAGGCGAGTAACCTTGTCATAAAAGAAAATTATTTCTGACATATCTGGTGGCCTTCTAAGATGTGGTTACAGCACTGTTGGATAGAAGAGCAAATGATATCCTTTACCTGGACTTGTGCAAAGCATTTGGCATTTGACACTGTTCCCCATGACATCATTGACTCTGAATTGGAAAAGACGTTTATTTGATGGATGGACCACTCGGTTGGTAAGGAATTGGCTGTATGGTCGCACTCAAAGAGTTGTGGTCAATGGCCCAATGTCCAGGTGGAAATCGGTAATACCTGTTGTTCCTCAGGGTCAGTATCGGGACTGGCACTGTTTAACATCTTTGTCAGTGACAAGGACAGGTGGCCCTGTGCAAACCTCATGAAGTTCAACAAGGCCAAGTACAAGGTCTTGCATCTGGGCTGGGGCAATCCCAAGCACAAATACAGGCTGGGTGGAGAATGGATTGAAAACAGCCCTGAGGAGAAGTGCTTTGGGATGATTGTTGATAAGAAGCTCAACATGAGCTGGCAATGTGTACTTGCAGCCCAGAAAGCCAAGCATATCCTGGGCTGCATCAAAAGAAGTGTGGCCAGCAGGTGAAAGCAGGTGATTCTCCCCCTCTGCTCTGCTCTTGTGAGACCTCACCTAGAGTATTGTGTTCATCTCTGGGGACCCCAGCACAAGAAGGACATGGACCTATCAGAGCAAGTCCAGAGGAGGGCCACAAGGATAATCAAGGAGGAGCTGGAGCACCTCTCCTATGAAGGCTGGCTGAAGGAGTTGGGGTTGTTCAGCCTGGAGATGAGAAGGCTCCGGGGAGACCTTACAGCAGCCTTCCGTTACTTAAAGGGGACTACAGGAAAGCTGGGAAGGGACTCTTACTTGAGCTGCACAGATGCTGTACTGCGTAAACATGGCTTCATACAGAGCCATTAGTCCACTCTGGCCAGCTGCTGCACAGGCTCGGGCCTCTAAGACTGGAATAGCCTACAAAGATAAAGAATAGCTGTTAGACAGTGACTTGAA
The DNA here is from genome assembly GCF_011077185.1 of Oxyura jamaicensis. Taxonomy (NCBI): domain Eukaryota; kingdom Metazoa; phylum Chordata; class Aves; order Anseriformes; family Anatidae; genus Oxyura; species Oxyura jamaicensis. Next base: position 36,116,240 of record NC_048898.1, on the reverse strand, counting down.
TATGTTCTACCCAACACTCAAGCAAAAGTGGGACTGCCACCAACCACTCACCATATCTTTTAGCTGACTCTGGCCTGAATGAAGTGCTTGCCTCACGCTCTGAGAAAGCAAGATCTCATGACGTAACCGCTGCTTTCCAAAAGCTACAGCACCACTGGTAACAATCATCATCTCTCGGCCCTGATTCTGCAGCATTGACACCTATAAGTATAGAGAACAAAATTAGGATGTAGAGTAAGACCATTGCTAGCCTGACAGTTCTGGGTACTACAGCTATCATATGCTCATCAATTCCTGCTGACAGAAATATTCTGCTTATTCATGGATGCACAAAGCAAGACAACCACCCTCCTGTACACCTTCCTAACTGCTTAGGAACTCTGTAGAAGACTGCATGCAATCCATAGCTTCTTCTAAACTTTCTTTTCACACTACCAGTTTTTATGACAGAGTCATGCTTGAACCTTCACAATACACATTACATAGCAACACTTTCCTAACCCTTGGACCTCTACTTCCATTGCCATAGATAATGAAAGATAAAGTACAGAAAAGCCATATCCCCAGCTTTCTTATTTACCATCCATCCCAAGAGCTTTTATTTTACTGTAGAGCTAACTCTGACAGTACAGCTTTTACTGCTTCATCCAGACACATATCTGGCCAAGTTACTTTCAAAGTCCTAAAGCTAAATGTCTTACAAGAATATAATGTGTTATGCGAACCTCACTTCCCATAGAAGACCTATCCAATCCCCCTAAAATCCTCATTTCATTTTGCAGGACCCATCTGTTGGTTGATGCCATCAGCTTTTCCTACAAGTAATGAGGTTTCAAGATTTTTACTGGAAGAAATCTGCAAATGCTCAAGTAATCAAGAAGTTTTTACTCTTTCTACAGAATTCATATAATTCAGTGCCACCTTCCCACAAGATCCAACCAGTGCCTGAGTCATGTGTTATCTGTCGCATAAAAAAAACCACCTCACTGTCAGAGTATTTCCTTTTGTGCTGGGTCTGACTGAGACAGAGTTAACTTTCTCCACAGAAGCCCATATGATTCTGCTTTGGATTTGGGGACTAAAACAGTGTTGATAACACACCAGTGTTTTGGCTATTGCTGAATAGTGCTTCCAGAGCATCAAAGCTTTCTTTTTCCTTACTCTGCCCCATGCCAGCAAATAGGCTAGGGTGGGCAAGAAATTCAGAGGAGACACAATTGGCACAGGTGATGTGAACTGGCCAAAGGGATATTCCATACAATATAACATCATCCTCATAAATAAAACTAGGGTAACAAAAGATGAAAGAGCAGACGGTGAGGGAGGGAAGAAGCTGTCTTTCCAAGCAACCATTGTGCCAGGACTAGCTGGATGTCAGTCAGCTTGTGGGAGGTAGTGAGAGATTGCCTTTGCATCTCTTTTTTCTTTTCTGCTTTCCTTCATTTATTAAACTGCTTTTATTTCATCCCTTACATTTTCTTGCTTTTGTTCTTACAATTTTCTTACCACTGGTGGTGGGGGCTGGGAGAGGGAAGCAGAAAGCAAAAAAGCATCTGTATGGGTGCTCAACTGCTGGCTGGAGTCAACCCAACGTATTTATTTATTTACTGAGTTACAAGGTGCATGCTACCACAGCACAAGGGGATGAAAAAGTTAAAGGTCAATACATTTCTTTAAAAGGTCATAACCGTTTTATGATTTTTTTTCTACAATCTTCTCTGCCATTCAACAGTCTCCAGGTATCTGACGTTAAAACAACCATTCCACTTCAGTTACAAAATTACCTGTTCCACAATAGATGCCAGCCTCCCAAGGGCCAAGCCACACTCATCTCCTCGAGTCACGACAGCACTACCCAGCTTCACTACAATCCGCTTTGCATGCTTCAGCTCACTGCGGTGTGCAAATGATTTGCCGTGTGCACGGCTGAGTGGCATGGTGATAAATGGGATGTTGCTCCAATAACGGATGGATTCATTCCTTAATCTTTGATTATGGTGAGGGATATCTGCAGTTAAAGAAAGGAGAAGAAAAAAACTGTTTTAAGTGTTTCATTCATACTTCTGAGTCCCTTAAGTCATGTAACACTTCCTCCCTTTCCAAGGCTATAGCCCACAATACACACTTCTCAGTGACTGGGAATGAGAAGCCAGCTTTGAAGTCACTGAAATAAAGTGAGAATGAATAACTTCTGAACAGCACTAACTTTCGCTAAGGTATATAAAGCAATATCTCATGTGTTAGAGCTTTGACTCTGGGCATCTAGAAAAGTGAACTGAAGGACACTGTAAAAGAGCCCATACAGCTCACAACAAAAATAAACTTGGTAGCTTTATAAACACTCTCCTTTGCCATGCCTCATTAGATACAGCTAGAGAGTTTTCCTCTACTGCAGAAAGCTAGGAAAGAAAGGAAATAAATCTCTTATAGTCTGTAAATCAGACACTTTCTCACATTGCTCAGCTGGGGGCAGAAGAAGGGAGATGACGGACGTAAGAACTGCTCGTCACCTTTCCACAGGATAAACAGGCACTGGAGGGAGCAGAAACGGTCACAGCACTACTGGGGTAAGATACAAGTGCAAGGCTTGCACCTCATTTAAGAAAACGTGCAAGGGAATATTTCTCAGCAAAATCTGTATTTTCAAAAAGGTGTCCAAGGACTGTAAGACAAACCAGTCTACTATCATCAGCACAGCACATTACGCAGAAGAGTGACTGTTAAGGTACAAATCACAAGCAACAGCCTAGATACTTGCTAATTGACAGAGATGTTGACCCAAACACGCCAAGTCCCAAGGTAAGCTGAAGGCATGAAAGCAGATGGGAAGCACTTCCAATATACGTTGTAACAAGTTTTGCAGACCAGTGAATTGTGTCTGAAGAGGGAGTGGTACAGATAAGATTATCTGCAGTCAAAGTGTGTGTGAAGGCATAAGGAGGAGTATGATAAGCAACACTATTTTAAAAATATTTTTAAGACATTGCCTTATTCTCCATTTTATGGCACTTTACTATTCAGAAATTGCATTAAACCAATTCAACTGTTAGACATTCTCAAATATTGTTACAGTAAAAAAAAGCAAGAATATTTAGAATATTTCTGACATTATTACAAAAAAAAAAAAAAAAAGGTCTCAGAGTATAGCATAAATAGTCAAAAGTGCATCCTATTCAAAAGATGGCACACATTCAGTCCTAAGTAAGAATCTGAAGATGTAGGGGCTTTTTTTGGTAAACCGTAAACTGAATCCTATGCCATGGTCAGAGTTTATCTGATTTTATTTATTTGTTTGGTCTCTTTAACTTTGGTATTCTATAATAAAAAAATAGATCCAATCACAATGTCAAGTGAGTATTCTGGATGTTACTTCCGCTGGAGTAAGACACAAATTAACACAGTGCTACAGAAACAGAAGCCTGGCATTTAACAATGTTTTAAATAATAAACCTATTTTGTTCATTATACACAAAAAAGAAGCTTAAATAATCCCATCTGAGGGCTACGCCAACATTCCACATTTTTATATGAAGTAGAAAACAGAATTTGGGGATGAATTTCATTTGCCACTCATTTTCAGGAAGGAATAGTTGTGAATATGAATAAAGACTGTAATATATATATATGGAAGAATAGGTAAAAGAGTCCAATTTAACTATTCTTTCAGTATTATACATTACTATATAGTATTAGTATATCCCACACGGTATGACCAGAAAGTAAAAACAATTTAAGCGTTTTTGGTTTTCTCAGCAGGAGCTCCAAGGTTTAGAAGCTTAAAAGAAGGCATCTGTTGAGGGATAACCAGTATTTGAACATAAATCACATTTTTCAGAGAGGCAAGGAGAAAGGCAATGGTTCTGGAATGAGCAGAAGATTTCATTCGTCTTTCAGTAAGTCCTAATTGCTAACCTGGCTCTATCACTGTGTAAATTTATTTTGCACTACAATGAGATGTGAAATCAGGTCTAGTGTTACATATGCAAAATATTTCTGATGATGTAAATCCACTAATTTGTTTCATATGCAATTAGGGAGAAATTGATATAGCCACTCTGTCAACACTTTGGACAAAACGGTTTCTAAGCATTAATTTTTTTCATATCCACCACCTTATCAACCGTTTCAATTCCTTAAAAAAGGGAAAACAAGTGAGACTTAAGTTTGTGACACTGCAGATCCTTTTGTGTAACCTGCATGAGGCTTGTTTCCCAGGAGTAAAGATGCAAAATTTCAAAATACACACTAGCTGAACAGGATCACAACAGAAATATTGGAGAACAAGGGAAACCTGTGATAAATTCTCAATTCAGCCTTAGAATGTAACTGATGAAGTAACTAGAGTTGCTCCAATACCAAATACTGACTATTGTCAATGCTAAGGAATAGTTTTCACAACATTACCTATGACTGGTTTACTGATTTTGGAAAATGTAGTATATTTAGAGATGCTAAAAACGTGGAAGTCAACAGAGCTGTATCTCCAAAAAAAAAAAAATTTCATGATTTAATAATCCATATGAATATGCACAAAAGAGAACTGTTAACCCAATGAGAAATGCATTGGTAACAAACATGCATTGGTAACAAACAGTTAACATTTTTATTCCATAATATTCCAGATTCTGTCTTGATCTAGTAGAGTCAATCTATCCCTGCCTTCACTCTTTAGTTGATTAGGAGTCTGAAATAGAGAATGGCCCTCTCAAGTCAGATTTTCATAACAGAACAGGGAACGACAATAAACATGTCATATTCCTAACCACTAATCTACAGGGCACCTATGTATTTATACTCAGGTTTCCTGAAAGCATGTTTCTACTTTTACCTAACCCAAAGAAATTTTAGCTACACACCTTGCAATACCTGCCTTATTCAAGACATCTGCAGACTGAAAATGTGGATGGGGAGCAGGTATCATCAGACCATGTTTTCTATGAACATATCAGGTCATTTAAAAATATTTTTATATTTTAAAATAACAGAAATGCTTTTACAATGGAATTCTTTGCTTGAAATATGTCAGAATGAGAAACACAACCTCTGAAGACACCCAGCTCCATAATACTCAGTTAAGGAAGAAAGTAACAGTAAGAGTACAGCTTCAATTGCAGCTCACTTCCAGAGATTGTAAGTTTTGAATTATGTTAATGAGGTGATTTAACTTCCAACACAGAAAAAAGCATAGACATGCCCAAACACATACTGACTAACATTATTAGAAACATGTGCTTTCTCTCATACATACAGAAACGGGAAATGGCTGCGATGGCATGTGGCGGTAACACAAAGCACCATCCAGGGGAACGGACAAGAGGGCTCAGAGCAGCTCGACACAACATTTTGAGATGCCTTCTGCAAATCAAGGATATCTGTAAGTTAAAAGGAAGGGAGGGGGGGAAGGAAACTGGTTAAATATCAGTGAATTTCCATCTGTATTTCTCTCCTCCCCAACCAGCCCACCCCCACTGAACTCTTCTTTGTCCTGTACAGTATTAATGCAATTTCCCTGTGCAAGAGACAGCCTGTTCTCCTCAGTCTCATACTGTGACTTAGCAGATCTGAAGGCTCCTATTCCTTACCTGCTGGCAGAAGATTATTATTAAAGATGAAGAACAAAACAGAGTTCCCCAAGAAGGTAATAGACTATTAGTGAATGTACCTACAATGGAGAAAAGTTGTAACTTTGTCCATGAAGAAGGCTGGAGGAAAAAAACTGAAGACAAGTTGGATCATCTGTACACCTCACAACAGAGCATCTACTCACAGCATATAATTCTCATGTATCACAGCCCTATTCAGTGTAGAAGATATGCTGGTTCATTTTTCACTGATCACTACGAAATTGCAAGTTATTAACCCTGATTACAAGTAAGGACACCAATTTCCAAGGTATTTGGCATTAGTTTCCCTTGACTGAACTTTTAAGTTCTCAAGATACTCATAACCCGAAAGCCACTGGAGCGAGTACCCAGTAAGTGAAGGATACACAATAAGCAGTTTCCTATTACAGGTCTAAGTTGAAGTAATGCACCCAGTATCACAAAGGAAAGAAAGGTAATGAATATGAATCCAGTTCTCCTGGACTGTGCCTTAGCCATGAAACCTCTCCTGCCCCTTTTATGAAATTTTGCTTCCTTCACTTGCTTTCAATCCATCCCTCTGCACCATTGGACCAGATAGGGGAAACAATATTGCACAAGCTGTGGTAGGGGAAGGGTATTGAAGAGAAGACAAAGAGAGCTCACAGCAACTATATCAGAAAACAGCTGTTACACTTACCTTGACAAATACAGTGCCTGGCAGTTCTGGCCTACACATACACGAATACTATGAACACTTGAAGTTGCTTAATTACCCTGCGTCAGTTTATTGTTACTATGCTTCATTACAATCCTTACCAAAGTATACACCTTTACATAAGACAAGGCATGCACCAGCATGTAATGATTCTTCTGTTTTGGCTAGTAAAGATCAGATAGCATGGCATTTTAACTACATGCCTCTCCGGTTCTGTATTTCACCTGAAGTGGCAGCCTTGACCACTGGAAGGATGAGGCAGACAAAGGACTCAAAGCATATGACAGAGCTGAGCACGAGTCAAAGATTCCTTCTCATAACAGGGCAAATTTAAAGGAGGTGGTGAAGGGTACCAACCAGAAGAGTACCAACCACAAGGGTACCAACCCTGCTTGAATCCTCCAGAGGTCCTCTTGTCACTTACCAGTTATTTCTGGCATGTGCCTCTGGGAGGTACCATTTCCACTGTCCAAATATTTCTCAGTTTGACCCTCCTATCTGGAAGTTCACCCTGCCACCCAGTGTCAGCCATTGTCTTCCCAGTAGGCTCTTAGTTTCGCCTCTAGGGGATGCTCATAGTCAAACAGCTCCTGACAACCCAGACTGGCAAAGGGCTGCTCTTTTAACCACGACTAAACCACTTCTGAAAGCATCACTAGACATCTCTGAAACACCTCCGGGGATGGCCACTCCAGCACCATCCTGGGCAGCCCGTTCCAATGCCCAACCACCCCTTCCGTGAAGAAATTCTTACCAATATCTGACCCAAACCTTCCCAAGCACAACTTGAGGCCATTTTCTGTGTCCTATCATTTGTCAGCTGAGAAAAGAGACCAACACCCACCTCTCTACAACCTCCTTTCAAAGTAGGAGGGTCTCCCCTTAGCCTCCTTTTCTCCAGACTAAATACCCCCAGGTCCCTCAGGTTGCAGAACTACTCCTTTCTCTCCCCACACTGAGTCAGGGATTTAGAATTTATTTCAATGCTTACTTTCCATTCCAACATCATTTACAGTATTTCCATACCAGGACTGTTTCCAATGTTCAGTAAGAAACAACAATAACAAGCTAAAAAAAAATAAAAATAAAACCAACCAAAAACAAACAAACATCCCACACCACTACCTCAAAAATTCTGCCTTAGAGGGTGGGGGGTCCAATAAAAAGAAATGCAAAATTTAGGTACGAAGCTCTAGCATCAACGTTAAATCTTTTTGTCATTGCTAAGAAAACCTAATCTCACCAAACTAGTCTCCAAAGCAGTCTTTTAAAAATACCACTCTCATCATACCTTCAAGCCAACAAAAGTTATCCTTACATTATTTCTCATAGATAGCATTACTATTATCTAGTTTTTATGAAATTAGTAATTTCTAAGGAGCTATTTGGATTCTGTTCAAGATCGGTGTAATGAGACTTAAGTCAGTTTCCCAGGAAATCTGAAGTGGAATGGAGGTCTCAAATCCTAAAAGTGGTGCCTTTAACAACAAGAATCTATGGCACTGATTTTTTATTTTATTTTTTCTCCAGTCTGTTAGCTAAAAGCCCATGGGATGTCCACACCCATTTAATGCAAGTAGATAAAATAAGTTTAAATAAACTTTTCACAGTTTTATATATAAAGGTCCATATCTTAATTAAGTGTTCAGGACACTCCACATATGAAAAAAAAAATCCTATAGAAAGAGTTATCCCGTACTACACTTAAGCAACAAAGCAGATGTAAATCAAGTTCCAAGGAAAAAACACACAATTTTAATGAAGCAATTCTTTACCATAACACAAGAAAAAGTCCTCTGTAACATTTGGGGCTTTTTGTTATGTAAACAACTCTGTTAATTTATAAACTAAAACTTTTGTAAGAAAAAAAAAAATCCGCTTCTCTTAGTCTAAGTCAAAAACAAGAAACCTTCCCAGAGGGAAGCCATTTCAGGAGAATGAACTAAAATAAAGAAAAGCTTAAAATAAAGTGTCTTTAGAACAGTTCACAAATAGCTCTGGCCAGAACTTTACACACATAAAATTTATACACAGAGTTTATAGAAGCTTATACACAGAGAGAACACATAATCATGCAATTCTTTTCTACCAAGAATCCATTCCAGCTGGACAGTGTGGTCACGACAGTCTGTAACCATTGCCACGTACAGCTGAATAAAAACCTGTCATGACCTGCAAAATCTGCTCTAATACTTTCAGCCTGAAGTACCGCAGAAGATAATGTCCACACAATTTCAGTATTGCTCCCTTTTGTTCCATCTCATATATAAACAGGCTAAGCAACATAGACAGCATTGTACGGCAACAGCACTGGAGACAGGACTAGAACCTCTAGCAGCCTGCCTGGAGAGGGCAAGCTAAGGAATGGAGCGATTCATACTACAGGCAAGCAGCAGATCCTCCTCAAGCACAGGCAGGGTTTTAGCTTAGCAAAACACAACAGCAGGCAAATTACTTGCTGCACAGTTATCAGTGACACCTACAGGTGCCAGCCCTTGTCTGAACACTTAGATCCACCTGGATAACCGTACCTGTCCCCTGCTGCCGAAGCTGTGACACACCGCCCAAGAGAAGCGGCAGCCGCAGGGTGCCAGGAGGCAGACAAGACTGAGCTCCGCGCAGGCTGCGGAAGGCAGAGGCGGCCGGCCTGGCGCAGCCAATCCCCGGCAGCACGAGCCACATCAGCGCGGCACCGACAGGCTGAAGGCCGGCCGCCAGCTGACGTAACCTCCGCGACTGCTGCTTCATCCCTCCCAGCAAGCGTGTACACCTTCCCATCCTGCTGTCCCAGCAGATGATGTAATTCTACTCCACGTTGCAGCACAAAATCCAGGGCTTTACAATTACAGCATTAACAACTGTTTTCTGTCTGGTCCTAGACAAGTCCAGACAGCCCTACCCATGGCACAGGCCACCCAGGCAACTCCCCATCCAGCTTCCCTTGACCTCAGTTCTCCCTGTTCTCAGATGTTTGCGCTCTGATGCAGACAGGAGATGAAAGGGTTTACATAGCCAAACGTTTGAGAGTGGATTCACCTTCTTCAGCCCCTACCTCCTTTGTTTTCTCCACTGTGTCCCAAGCCTCTTCACTAGGGCAAGAGTGCTGGCTTTGCTCTTCATTTACCTCCCATGCCGTATTTGTATTCATTTCTAAATTAACGGAGAAAGCACTTATTGCCACATTTCGCAAAAAACATAAATGCTACAGTTTCTCATCTTCAAAGGCATTACAAAATTCACAGCAGTTCTTCAGTTCAACTCAGACACTGGCTATACTTGCCTCCTGTCTGCACTTATTTTACCACCGTCATATTCATATTTTCCTGCTGCAATAAACAAATTCCACCAGCACTAATTCTCATGTCGTTACAAGACAGTAAGTGGTGGGGGTTTCCCTGTTTTTGTATTTTGTTGTTTGCTTTGTTTGTCTGTTTAAATTCTCAACACATCATCCTCTAGAATCAGGAAACAAACTCACCTGAAAGTCTCACATCCACGGAGAAAATTTCAAAGAGTGAACAATACTCAAGGGATGGGGAAGCTCACAACAACCTCCATGTCTCAAGCATTTATAGAAGACCAAACTCATGATTAGCTGACATTAAGATTTCACTGTCTCTACAGGAAGGAAAAGAAACTGTCCCCCCCAACCCCAAAATAAATATATGGACACCACTTTGTTAGAAGGCTATCTGAAGATTTCCATTTTGCTAGAAGTGGAATTTGTTTACATCGTAGCACACGTATGCCCTGCTTCACCTTCTCCCCACTACAGTTATTAGCAAAGGTAAAGAATCCTGATGTGTACAAATGTAGAATACAGGCAGCACCAGAATGATGGTGACTCGGACATAAGAGCAATCGGCAGAACAGCAATTAATGAGGCCAACGTATCATAGCATAACATAGAAAAAAAAATTAACTGCTAAGCCTTCAGTTTGATTTTTAAGCACATAACAAGAAACAGGAATGCCCTTATTTTAGATTGATCCGGCCACTTTTTAGTACATGCAACTCCTTTGAACCGTGCTTCTAAATAAAAAGCAACAGGTTCCCCTCAACACCTTCAGCTACTGAAGAGCCGCTTTTGCTCTTCACACACTGAAATAAAGGAAGAATATAAAGAATATGAAATAAAGGAAGAATTGGTATTAGAAAATAAACAAAAAACAAATCAGTGCTTTCCTTTACCAAACAAAACTGAGTGCTTTTACAGAGTGCTTTGCTTGTTAACAGCAAAGAATCCTACATTTCCTGCCTGATGAGTGGTAATTTACTTCAGTGTACAGCAAACACATAAGGAAGTCAGCAATGAAACACTGGTTTCAGATAGTTAAGGGTAGTGAACACTGAGAAATCTCAAGCGGAGTTCCATCTTAAAAAAATAAAAAGCCAAAGAACCATCCTGGTGGCGGCAACAGTATGCGTAGGCCGGCATGCTACAGTCCACCTTCAGTCCTAGGTACAACTGCAACAATTATAGGCAGGTATATCTCTAAGCAAAAGGTTTGCATTTTTCTCTGATTAAACAAAAACAAACAAAACCAAGAAAGACTAGGTGTTTTAATCCAGATTACTAGATTACTACATGAGGACACAGGTAAATTTAATCAAGTGCTCGTCATCACTAAGAAACCTGGAGACAGGGTCAGTTAGCATTGTTCAATTATTTCCCTTCTCTTAACATCACCACTCTACTCTTGCCTGGATCAGATCTGGCTACTTCCCTCTAAAACCTGTTCTCACCACCAAACAGTGAAACATCAGATTCCACCTGCTGTTAAAGACAACAGAGCTAACATCTCAGTCCTGTATCCGTTTCGCTACAGCCATCAAATCATCAAATCAAGACTGTACAAGTGTCAAAAGTAATTCGGGAAAGCAACGGAGACGGAATAAAGATTTTATAATAGCTCTGGCTAATATACTGACACTAGTGTCCTAAATGACAAGATGAAAATTCAGTACTTGGACACACATTCATATTCAGGAGTAAATGTAGCCAGAGAAAGAGAAGGATAGAAAGAAAAAAAATTTTAAAGTATAAACTGAAGTCTACAGTCTTGTTCAATATTCCAGGACAAAGACTGAAATCTACATTTATTACCATACCAGTTCCTCCAGTACCTATTATAGAAGCTTTAGATGCAGTTTTTCACCCTTCTAAATTATTTATTCATACCCTCTGTATCCAAGGCCCCACTGTGGAACCTCTTCAACAACTGCCTTACAGCGGTCTTTAAGCCTGAAAACCATAGCATCCTGAGAAGAAAGACAGGGAAAAATCACCAGCTGTATGATTTATTTATAGGTCCTTGTCCTGTCACTTCTCCATGAAGAGTATCACTTAAAACAGCATTTATCAATATCCTGATGGCATTCCCTCCAGTTCCTTATTTTTAAGCCTTTACCTACCTCTCTTTTTTTATTCTCTGTCCTCACAATGATGTGTTTCCCTATTCTTTTGTGGCTGGGGAGAATAAAGAAGGTGTTTGGTTTCTATCAAGGACAAGCCAACACCCAATCCTAATAGGTAAAAACTTACCCCCCAAAAATCAGTATGACAGCAGTTTCCATCAGATGCCCAAATAAAGTACACAGGTGTGACAAGAAAACAATTAAAACTCCCTAAACACTCCCCTGGTCTCCATCTTTGTGTGACTGGGGCTATCCACCTTCTCCACGCCACTTACAGACTTGCAATGTGCACCTTCTCATTCCTAAATGTGGCTGCAATGCTCAAGTTGCTCCTAAACAGTTCTGTCACCAGAATTGTCAGTTTTGCCACCCCTCCTGCTCAAAGCTACAGCTCCCATCCCACTCCTTAAACCAGCGTTCAGCTTTATCACTAATGTTCTGGTCAGAGACCAACCGACCCACCTGACTACACAATCACAAGCACCAGCAGGAGAGAAACACAGCAATTCCTGAGACTGCACTGCCACTAATAAAACTGTTTACGATGCTCTTGCTGTTCTTAAACAAAATCTATTTCATACCTATGATCATGTGCACTGCTTTTCCTTGACCTTCCCCACTAGCCTCAAAAGAGTACAGCATGTTAGCCAGAGAAAAGAGGCCAGAACAGCACACGATACTCAAAGTTGGATGGAGCATGGATTTATAGTGGCATGATATATATGGTCATGATACATCAAATGATATATCAAATGATATAAATGAAAATATCAAATGATATATTAATTTTGCACTTCGTTCCTTACCTGGTAATTTCTAACATTCTATTTATTTTTGCTTTTTGACCTGACAGATCACCTTGAACTGATGTTTCAGAGTATCATCCACAGCGACTCTCAGCTGTTTTCTTCCCTGGATACTGTAGAAAACTGTGGAAATACCATCGCTTTCATATTCCTACCAATAAAACAGCAAGAAGAGTGTACCTGAAAAATTACTGTAGCTAAGCCTGAGAGAAGATCACTGTTACTTTCAACAACCCTGGCAAAGAGTAGTTTAGAAGAGAAAAGCAATACAGCACACAAGCTAATAAATCCATACAGAACTTAAAAACATATTCATCAACACAAACATAGAAAAGGTAACACGCTTTCTAAAGTGCCTAAATACAAATACTTTACTACAAAACAGAAAGAAGAAAACTTTAACCCTTTATAAGGTGCTTTTCAGTGTTATCAAGAGCAAATCCAACAAGAGAAAGAAGGCAGACACTTTGAAGTACTCAATGTTTTTAAGGGTATAGAGACAACACAGGTACAAACATCTAAGGAAGCATTTTAGTTATTTTTCATTTCAGAAAATAAAACTGTCCTTGACTTCATAGTACAGAGACAGCTGCTGAGGGTTTTGGGAAATCTGTGTAAGTTTTGGTCATCAAGTCTCCTTTATCTGCAGTTTTATTACTTCTTTCAGAGAGCTATCAGGTTTCTTCTTACAAAAACTGATCCTGTGAAGAAATGCTATGCAACCAACACATGCTTATCACCAAGCATTAGGAAAAAACCTAGGTAAGAACTCATATGTCTCACGCAAGTGTCAGGAGGGTTTAAATGTTTTCTTTGGGCATGGAGAAATCTTCTCGGTAGGCATAAGAGATGGGCAAAGAAAGAAAAAGCCTTGAGGTGCTACAGCTCCGCTTTTGCAAAATTCCAGAAGAACGAAGTCAGTACAGTTCTTATTGATTAGTCTACTGCTTGTAGAGATCCAAACAGCAGTTTCATTCTGCCAGTGACTCCACGTAGCAGCAATGCTCTGTGGCCATCAAGAAGATTTACAACAAACCCTACACACTTGTCTCAAGAAAACCTGAGACCGGAGGGATGGGGCGCCTCCAGACGCAGGCAGCACATCGCACACCCCACGGGGCGTACCTCTACCGCCGCAAAGCTTGGCTCACTGCTCTCCCAGGAGCCCTCGTTGCTCCGCAGCGAGCCACGGCAGCGGCTCCTGACCCCAAGCCGCAGGCGGGGACCGGGCAGGGGCCGCCCTGACCCACTGCAGAGCGCGGCCCAGCGCCGGCCGCACGCCCGCTGGGTTCCCGCCGCGCTCAAGCAGAGGCGGCGCGGCCACACGCCCCGCCCCGCGCCTCTCCTCCAGCTACACGGCGGCCGCGGGCCCTACCCAGGACGCTCCTGCGGCTCCGGCAGCGGCCGCGCCTCGCGACCGCAGCTTCTCGCCGGCAACGCGGCCACCGCCGCGGGGAGCGGGCGCCGGGCGGCCCAGCCCGGCCCGGCCAGCAGCGTGCACCTCGCCCTCCCGCACCGCCTGCGGCCCCGCTAGCCGCCCCCGAGCCCGAGCTCCGCACGCACCTGGCCGGGCTCCTGCCGGCGGCGCTCCGGCAGCGGGGAGGCGCTGGGGCGGGAGAGCGCTCTGCGGAGCGGACCGGCGGCAGGAGGCGCTCTCCGGGACAGCCGGGGCCGAGCGGGACGACGGCTGAGCCCAGCCGACTCCGCCAGCGACGCTTCCCGCCTCGCTCCGGGCTCGGCCGAGCTGCTGCTGCTGCTGCTGAGGGTGGGGGCGGCGCTTCGGCGGAGCGCAGCAGGGCCCCGTCCCCGCACCACCCCCTGGCGTGGCGGCGGCTCCTCCCCGGGCTGCTCTCCCCGCCGGGCCGCGGCTCCCCGTCGGCCGTAGGCACCCGAAGGTGCGATCTGGGGACTCGCGCGTTGACCGATTCTTCCTGCTGCAGGCACCGCGCCGCTTTCAAGCGCGAGCGCTGCGGAAACGGCCCCTCGCGCGGCCCCCGGGGCGTGGCGGTAGCGGGGCTGCCTGAGGCAGGGCCCGGAGCTGCGCCAGAGAGACTCAGCGGTCCAGGCGGTGCCGGTCGGTCTCGGCAGTCCGGGAGCTATGGAGCTCTCAGTATTCTTTAACATGCCTCCTTTAGATTTTCTACTGCATTTCCTGTATTTTCTTACATTATGGGAAGAGTGATTGCAGAGTATCTATTTGGATTCTTACTATATCTCTTTGCCAGAAAAATAGGCAAAGAAGCAGTACTCCAAAAAAGGCAAGAAGCAGTACTCCAAATCACAGAATCACAGCATAGTCTAGGTTGGAAGAGACCTCCAAGATCACCGAGTCCAACCTCTGACCTAACGCTAACAAGTCCTCCACTAAACCATATCCCTAAGCTCTACATCTAAATGTCTTGTAAAGACCTCCAGGAATAGGGACTCAACCACTTCCCTGGGCAGCCTCTTCCAGTGACTAACAACCCGTTCAGTAAAGAAGTTCTTCCTAATATCTAACCTAAACCTCCCCTGGCGCAACTTTAGCCCATTCCCCCTTGTCCTGTCACCAGGCACGTGGGAGAATAGACCAACCGCCACCTCGCTATAGCCTCCTTTCAGATACCTGTAGAGTGCGATAAGGTTCTCTCAGAACATTCTCTCAGACAGCAAGAATAAAAACATTCACCACTATTCACTCCTACTGTGGCAACAATTCGACAACCCCATAGAGAAATCTTAATCAAAAGTGGGAGGGGAGCCTAATTCACATAGCTACTGATGATTTATTTTAGTAACTTTTTGCAACTCCACTCCTAGTTTGTAGTCCAACATTGCATACTTCACTTGGACAGTGTAAAAACAGACTTACAGCCTCAAAACATGACACAGTGGAGAGGTGGATGCAGATAGAATACTAACAGGAGAAATTACACAGCATTGTTTCGGTCCTTTGACATGGAGTATATAATACACCAGTCAAGTACCTGTGGAAAGAAACAGGATGTTTACATGCCTCTTCGGCATCCCACACTGAGCGATTTCTGCAGCCTTTTCAGCTGGGGCTTTACAAAAAATATGCCAAACAAGATACCCTGTTCTACATATCTGGCATAAGAGTCTTCTAATTATTGTATGAATGTTGCCTTGCGTGACACTGTCATACTGCTCCCTGATACTCAATTGGTAAAGGGCATTTAAGTTCAGACAATAGGGGAAAATACAAACATGACAAGGTAGACACCGACATAAACGTCATAGGAAATTGTGGACTCTAACCCCCACAACTATGTGGTATGGAATATCTACAATTGAGAGTACCTTAAAGCAGGCTTGACCAAGTTATGGACAATACTATTTCCAGCTCTATTTTCTGTCACAAGAGTATTTCAGAGGAAGCAAATACACGCTAGAGAAAGTGACATGTTAGAGGCTAGGAATATGAAAGAAGAATTATAATAGTAAAGTGACACATTATTACAGCACTTAACTGTATTTGCAGCTTGTAGAATAAATAAATAAAAAAAAGTCCCTGTAATTGCCTAACTGGATTATTGCAATAAGCCAGACAAAAAATGCCATATTCACCATGTTCTTTTCATTAAAGCTGTGTCCTGACACAGCAGCATGATGACTCGCAAGTTTCTCCAACTGACTCTTTCTTCAATTAACTTACCCATAAATTAACTTCATGGATTGAAAAATAATAGGGACATGAGAGGACGTGATCTACTCTTCAAATGTGTTTGGCTAAAAGCTTTGCAAAGACCTTCTAGAAGTGGCCTCTCAACCATATCTATCTGAAATAAAAGCTCATTGCTGTACTGGTACTATCACCAGCCCCATCTAACACTAGAACATATGTAGCCTGCCTCAGAATCAGGAGCAATGGAAGCAGCAGTTACTTGAACAGAATTCTGTCCAAGCTAATAACATGTAAACAATCAGAACTGATTTTCCAAAATTAAACGTGAAGTTACTCTCTAATATGCATGTTTTATACTGGTCATGTTTAGTTTTATCCAGGTTATCTTCTTTGACGTCCTGACTTATAAATAAGAAATGTTCAGTTTATTTATACACTGCTTTGTTTAAGTTACAATGAGGAACAGCAACAAAGTTATGCTAAATGCAGTATTAAGTAAAAAAGCAACCAATTCATTTTGTCAAAGGTAGGCCAGATTTCTTGGGTTTTCTGGCCTATTATTGATTCCACTGGATTACTCGACATTAGACGTGGCAGATTTTTCCATTTGAAGAATTTAGGATAAATAATAAATTATTTGCTAAAATATATAGTAGTTAAACAAATTAATGGAATGATTGAGCAGATTTCCTTAGTTTTCATGATTCAGTGGGTCAGACTAGATATCAAAATGATCACCTTTGACTTTAAAAACAGCAACTTACAATCTGGTCCCAGATGAGTATGTTACTCACACACAGGTGAGTAAGGTATCACAGTGATCTTTAGTCTCATCAACTCCTCCTAAAATAATTGATGTTGTCCTTTACGACTGTTCACAGCTCTCTCTGATGTGCCATCTAGAACTTCAGTGGCTGTCATCAGATGTAGAGCTAAGTAGCGTGGTTTAGTGGTGGACTAGTCAGTACTAGGTTAAAGGTTAGACTAGACAACAATTGTAGAGGTCTTTTCCAACCTGAATGATTTTACGATTATCAGTCCTGTTCCAATCTGGAGCCCCAGGAGAATGTTTCTTAAGTAGGAAAAACTGTTCACTCACATAACACACACGAGCAGAAAGAAAGCTGTCTCAACAAACAACTGTAAAATGCAATTACACTTCAGTCCATGCGATACTTCAAATTACATTGCTTCACATAACACTATTGCTAATGCAAACAGTGATTAAGGCAAGAAAATTTCAATTGAATATCTATATTTGAAAATACATAGAAAAATAATTGTCACACAGTCATGGCTGTCACGTAATAAGGACAGCTCAAAGGTGACTGGCAGATATGCCTACTCACAAAATAACAACTTTGGTCTTCTGGGAGACATCACATATTTTAAGTGTTCTGTTAGCTCCACATAGAAAAATCAGGTGCTTCTCTAACAAGATGAGTGAATGTAGCTCCACAATGCTTGAACTGAACTTCGCTCTTCTCTCCACATTGATTGATTTAGGAAGTACTCTTGGTTTCTGAGAACAAGTTCATTTTAACTTCCTCCTTCCTGCTCCTCATACCTGCAACATCTCTCAACAACTCCCATCCCTCCAGAATTTCACTTCAGTGAGGTTTACAGAACGTGCGTATGGAGAACAGGGGTGTGAGACGACACAGGACAGAAGCTAGTCATGTGGCTTAATCCAAGAACAGAAGGCACATACATAACGTAGACACAGTATGAGAACCTGAGGGGAAAAGATTATGATCTGAATCATAAGATGAATGTGTTAATTCACTTACTGAACTTTAAGTACAAACCTCTTCTATTTGACTCTCATCAAAAGCAAAGAATACTAGACAATATCAGAATCATCAAAAAATAGGCAGCAAGATCACCTCTGTAGCTTCTTTCCCCATTCAGTATCACCTTGAAGGGGAAAAAAAAGTCAAATGGGAGTTTCCACTGTATTTGGGGCTGGCCACGTGGAGGTTCTGGCCACTCCGTCACGTCAGCAAAGGTAACAACAGTTGTCAAAGGCACCAGGCTCACGCTTAGGAACTGGAACAAAAAAGAAAGTACAGAGTTTAGCGTGCCTAACTCAAAAGATACATTTCCCAGATAAATTACCAAATGGTCACTCAAAATAGCTTGCATATTCCATCAGTAGTTCTTCATATCCTCTTCATGTAGTTTTCATGAAATGGTACAGAGAAGTATTTTAGTGGGGAAAAAGGAAACTCAGTATCTTCACGGTGCTGCCCTTTGCCACTTTTAAGATTAAAACTTACACCTTTCAATAAAAGGCTGCATGAAAGATTAAGGACTGGTTGTGATCCTGTAGTGACCTTGGGTCTTCACAATATTTAGGTCGGAAGGGTCAGGATGTGATGGCTTAATGTGTAGACCAGGATTTATTTTATTTTTTTTTCCATACAACTCAACATCTGGAAGAGCTGTAGACTCCGAGCTGCGAGATGAAATGCAGATCATGAGAACACCTTGAGAAATACATCCATTATAGCATAGGTACACATCTTTCCTCTTAAGACATCTGCCAGTGTAAATCCAGATATATATATAGAAAGATATACACACATACTTAGTGGAGTAACTCCTCTTTCTCAAAATTGATACTTAGCAGGTAAATTTAACAGCACAGGTCTCAGGAAAGATCAGTAGCTATTGTACATTATGTTACAGATCTCCAGAATGGATGTAGTTCTGCTACAGTAAGCCTTCTATTCAGAGGAAAGGCACATCTGCTAGTTGGTATTAAGAACAGAAGCAACGCAAGCTTTATTTTTCTAAATAATATTTGAGATAACCTTTGAGCAGCTCATTGCTGCCAGAAAAGGACAGGACTGCCACAGAGTTTGATCCTTTCCATAAAATAAGCCAGGGACCCAATATATCAATGAGTTTCTTTCTCGTATTTTATGATACTGTTTCAGAAAGAAGATAGATTGGTAGGTCAGTTGGTAGACAAAACGGGACTGAAATTATCCTAAGCCCTCAGCATCTTTCTGTTCAACAGAATGCTGTAAGACAACACATATGCACCTACAGCTGAGCATAGTTGCATGGCTAGCTTGGTTTGAGATAAGACCATGTTCTTTTGGCAGGAGCAATCTCACACCCTGTCACCACTCCCCAGCCATTTCCCAGCTCTGCATTGCTAACCTTGAGATGGAACTTACTGGCAGTATGTTTTGTGCTAGTACTGATTTAAGCTAATCTGTGAAATCACCATCTCATTTCACTTTTCTGAAAACCTCTACAATTGGGAAGAATGCCTTTAGAGCAAAGGGGTGCAGAATGCATTCAAAGAAGCTCCAGGACGGAATTCACGAGTCTCAAGAGAAAAATACCAAGACTCCCGATGGATATAAGTTCTTGTATCAACAAGTAAGCAGGCACTGTCTCTGTGATGTATATCAGAATATCCTAGATGGCCCTGAAATTAGTCACAACTAGAAACATACATTCCCATCCGTTGCTACAAATACTTCCAGCAGATTTATGATCTAGCTGTCTAACTGGTATAATGCAGTTCATATGGCACTTAGGGGAATGAATTTTCTTTTCCTGCCTTGTTCCAGTTTTTAACTAGATCTGGCTGAATGATTCAGCCTTTTATCAATTTCACACATCAGGGTTTGACACTGGCACTACTACTGGCTTACAGTGCCAATGTAAACTTTTCCTAAGACAGGTACATCCTAAGAGGATTTCTAAGGCTCTTCGTGTCATCGCTAAAATGTCTTTACTAAACCCTGATTTGTGGATTGCCACTCATGAAGTCATTACTGATTTTAATGGTGTTTTCTGCTGCCAGAAACTTCCTTATCATTTGCTTTGCAACACATCTTCTAGCCCTAAAGTTGCTGATCTTCTCTCTCTGATGACCAGCTATAGGATCTGAGGAAACGGCTTAAAGGGGCAGTTCAGGTTGAATATCAGGAACAGGTTTCTTCACCAAGAGAGTGGTCAGGCACTGGAACAGGCTCCCTAGGACAGTGGTCACAGCACTGAGCCTGCTAGAGTTCAAGAAGCATTTGGACAATGCTCTCAGACACATGGTCTGATTTTTTGGGTAGTCCTTTGGGGACTCAGGAGTTGGACTCAATAATCCTTGTGGGTCCCTTCTAACTCAGGATATTCTATGATTCTAAAGTAATTAACATCAGTTGCTCAAGCAGATGAAATCTGAATCTCATTGTTCCTGACTGGCTAATCCATTTTGAGAGATACCCAACCTGCACTTTTACTAAGAATGAAGACAGAAGCTATTTCAATAGAGCCATGTAATAGCTCAGATTTAGAAATTATCTGCCCAATAGCAGGCAAGCACATGGGGAGTGATGTCAGCTTGCCTCAAGGTAACGTATGTCTTACAGAGTAAACATTTTGCTGTCATGTTCTTTTAAATTACATTACAGGGAAGGGAGACAAAGAGGAACCGTGAGATGCAGCCAAACAAGTGATGTAAAGTCCCATTTGGACTGAATCTGAAGTTCAAAGAATAGTAGTATATCAGACACTTGCAATGTCATACCTCAGTGCCATGAGGGCACGACGGACAGGTGTCAGCTGTTCCCCATTAAAGCTCTTGCAGAGAAGTATAAGCCTTGAAATACACATGCTGCCCAAAAGATTTTGTCATCGTGGGAATCCAGCCTTGCATCAAAATGAGATCCACAGATACTCAAAACAAACTATTCACTTTCCTTCACAGTCCTGTTAGCTCCACCTTCCTGCAGACATTAAGTAATCTTCTCTTTAAAACTTGCTTTCTAGCTCATGATCTTTCCCCCTAATTCTTGAAATCTACCACCATCAGAATTAGACTCTTCCTCATCTGCCTGCTGGTGATTTCAGAACTCTTAGAGCAGCAGAAATATTTTCCTGAATAGATTATCAGCAGGCTGTGGAGTTTGTGAAATAAAAATCAAGATAAATTCCATAGCAAGGCTTTAAGGGACCAGATAAACAAGTAGTTGCTGAACTTTTATAACAACTATATATGGAACATAGTTAAAAGATCAAAGTTTGATTCCTTAACTAGCAGAAGGTGATTTGGGGTTGGAAAGGAAGTACCTTTTCCAGCCGTACAACTGATTGAGGACAGTATCAATAAGACTATAAAACCACCTTCCTCTGTGGAGCTGTTAAATATAAACTCTTACAATTGTAGCCAGACCACTGCTACAGCTCAGTAAATCACAACTCAGAAATATCAAGACCATTTAATTCTTTGGTTCTTAAACAATCCGTGAATCATTTAATGACTTTTGTGTACAAGAGAAGGGTTTTAAGTTCCATACCTTTAGAGGGTGACACTGATAAGAGTACCGTGCACTCAGTATTTGAGCTTGAGGGTTGGACAGGAGGCCCACCTTAGTCCACAGTATCTGTATATCCAGGGTAACAGGAACCATGCAACAGGAAGTGCAGTTCATAGCCTGAAAAGGCAACCCGAGCATCTCAATATCGTATTTTAAAGGTTGTAAAGTTGAAAAGGACCATAATAGTCAAATTCTAACATTTTGTGTAGCAAAGTTCACAACTTCAATGAGTTACTTCAGAACTAACCCTGTAACTTCTGGTCAGGTCAGCTGCACGTTTTAGAGCTATACTCATCTCACTGCCGTTTCATTTCTAGATAGAATTTGTCTCATCTGTATCACTTGGATTTTACATTCTATTAGGCCATCTCCTGAAAGATTAAAATTATCAAAACAGAACTTCCCTCTTCTATAAATACTTGGATTGCAAGCTCTTAACTTTAGTTAGGTAATATATAAATATCCTTAGAAATTAGAAAATCAGAATGGACAATAATAATATAAGCATCAAATTAACGGGAGTAACCAGCTAGTTCTAGATAGCTGTCAGAAAACTAGGTAGTACAACATTAGATTCAGTATTAAACTTTTTTTGACTCTTTGAATATCAGGAACAGGATTCAAGAGAGACTAAATCCAGCAGTTCTTCTTTTGTTTAATTAACATTCTAATAGTAAGAACCTTAATAAGGATGGCTGTTTACAAGACACCTGAAATTCAGTAGATCATCGCACAAAGAAAGCAAGCCCTGATGAACAAGACGGTTCTTTTTTTCCCCTTGCTCACACTCCTCAAACTAACACAAAGATATAAGAAACAAATATTCAGATGGTCTTTTTACATTTATATTACCTGTACACTGCAGTTCTGAATCAGAATGGTCGTCCACTCTTCTACCTGGGTTGAATGAGCACTGCCAATTATAGCAAGGTCCTTTATTGCATTCATCCCCTGAAGAGCCTCATGTAACTTCATCTGGATGTAACTGCAGTTACTTTCTTCCATTTCGGGTAGGCTGGAAATGAAATAAAATTACAGCTTTCACAAAGCATTTTCCTGGACAGAAGCAGCTGATATCAAAACCCTTCATTGGTAATAGAATATGTAGTCAATAGAATCATTACAGAAGTATCAGTATTAAGCAGGCAAAGTTTTAATCCTTTCTGCACTGAGAAGCAAGAACGTGGCAGGATAACACATAATGAGGAAAACTTGTCAGCTTTTTAGCTGTCTTATCACCTCAGTGCCCCCCACATCATCAAATCAATCAGTTTTTAAGGTTCCATTATAAATCACTTCTCAAAAACAAACACTACTCTTAACCAAGACATGTTGCCAGACCAAAGACTCAGACCTTCTCAGAGGGCCATCACTATGTGCAAACTGCTCTAGATGTCCACCATCCCTCTGACATTCTAGTGCTCTTTGAGGTAGATGAAAAATCTGTAGAGAACCATTGGTGACCTTAGAGAAAGTGCTTGGCTCCACAGAAGTGAGGGAGAAGCTATGGAAAAAGGTGCTGAGTGAGAGTCTTCCAAGTACGTCAGTATGGGTGACTGTAGTGTGTTCTTACCTGAGCTTGCAGCCAGTCCTCATATTTTTTCCAAATTGTACTGTGTGTCTGAGGAACTGTGAACAACTTCCATCACCCTCACTCCTTAAAATGCTCATCTAATAGACTGCATGTCAAGAAGCCAAACAAAAAACTAACAGATAATAAATGACACCCAACTTTTATTTAATATTCTCCTTAGCCCGCACTCCTCCTTAACCCTACAGGGCTTCCTGACCAAAACGCCTACTGAGAGCTGCAAAGTAATACTGAAGTATGTCGTCATATGTAAAGGCAGAATCTCAAAAGTCCAAACAGAATAGTACCAGGCGTCAAGAAATCCTGAGAAAAATAAAACTTGACAGCAGAAAGGATACATGCTGCATGGCACCAGTGTTTGCAATCAGCAGTGGTGCTCCAGTGATAAAGCCAGGGTTTCCACGTCTAGGCAACATATGAGATGGAGTCCTGGTCTATGAAGAGGCAAAGGGAAGAAACAAAGCAAGAGAGAATGTTAAAGGAAAATAGGAAAATGTTATCAACGATGATCAACGATGAGATCCATTCTTCTGAGAAGACCAAATTTTTATTTGCAGAAATGTAGATGCAATGCATTTTTGGAATGACTAAATATGATACACTCCCAAAGCCTCCACTATTTGTTTCCAAATACTGCTTCTGACCTGCCAAGTCCATCAACAGTTCCAGGAAGCAAAATGAACAAACAAACTAGATTTCACTATCCTGACGTGTGCATTCTGCCAGGACGTTTTTTTTGAGACATTGAATTGCTCAGTATTTCTCCCTAAGGAAGCCAATGTATCAGTCTTGGCAATTCTACAGATGATATGCAGAACAAATCCTGCCTTAACCTTGATTCTGAGTGGTAGATTCCACTTCTAAATTATTTTATGGAGGGAGCCTCTAGGGATAACTTCAGCAAGGTTGCACTGCACACTTAACCCCTGAGGTCACACTTTCTAACTCTTGAGGTCACCATTTATTCCACTTTACATTGCCTCCATGGGAGAAGGCTTATATGAACTCTAACACACGTTAGCATTTCCCAGATGTCCACCCCCTCCAGAGTAACTCTTATTCTCACTGCACAGGCAAAGTTAAAAAAACACCTGGATTAGATTTAGCAACTTTCATAGAATATCCCAGGTTGGAAGGGACCAACAAGAATATGAACTTGTGAATAAACTCTGAACATCTTGGATACAGTATCAGCTCCAACCCTTTCCTTCATCATACCATGCTGGTGACCCTGATCTCATCCCTCTGCCCTGCTCCCCCGCCAAAAAAAACAAACAAACAAACAGAAAAAATAATAATAATAAAAAAAAACAAACAAAAAACACAAAGCAAATAAAACAACAACAACAAAAAGCCAGATCAAAATTACTAGCCCCTTCAAATTTGCTCAAGTGCACATGCTTGCACAGAGCCAGTTCTACTAACATGGTTTATTTGAGACCAAAGCTGTCCCCACTTCCTTCAAGCACCAGCTGTGTACCTGGGTTCTCATGCTATCATACTACTGTGATACTGTTCTTATCTGTACAAAACATCTCATCCGTACAAAACTAGTTAACATGCTACAGAATACAAACTTGGCAAGAGCTCAGGGAGGATGGGGGCACTGACCCAGAAGTGCAAAGTGAAGTGCTGCTGCAGAGAGACTCCTGAGTTCCCAGAGATGTTGGTCACTTTGAACCGGACAGACACACTCTGAATCCCATGGGTGCCATTGAATTCTATTTCATAGATCACCTGAGAGTCCAATCCAGAGAAGAAATCAGAGACATAGTCAGGTAATAGGATAATGACTAAGCTGGTGTTGAGCTGCCCTAAGGAAAAAAGGTTGACATACCTCAGAAACAGCATTGTTACACGTGTTGTCTTTCATGTGAGGAGCTCTAGGTGGTGCGACTGGAATGATCTTCACCTTGAGACAGTAAGCATATTAACAAACAGCAACTGTTTAAACGGAGTGTGCCTTTTTTACTCTTTTCCACTGCTTTTCCGTCAAAGTGGATTTACTTTCCTGCTGTAGCTGCGATCTGGGGATATGTCACTCTGTTCCAGATGCCCAGTTTTTCCTACGAGAACAAGCTATTTCCCTAACACCAACCCCACCCATGCTCAATCATTTAAAAGTACACTTTGCCTTATAACCCTGTATTTTGTCTATGTCACACTTACAAAAAGTCTTGTTTCAGGCACAAAATATTTCCACTCTCACAAGTTCCTAACCCATGGGCCTTATTATAAATGCCTAATATTCCAAATATATTTTATTTCAGAAGCAGAAATTGCTTTCATTAGCAATAGAGACTGACCTTCATGGACTGCACAATGGTGCCATCAATTGGAACCTGGGGAAAACAAACAAAACAACAAACAACACCAAAAAAAAAAAAAAAAAAAACCAGTTTTGCTGGGTTTACAACTGCCTAAAGTCATGAAACCATCATTAAAAAGACCCTAGATATTACATTGACAAGAACGACTGATTATTCCACATATGTAAAGTTTGTCATCCATTTGTGATCTAGAAATCACAGACATACTGTACTGAATATATTTTTAGACCAAAGTAAAACTTTTATTCTTAGCCTTATTCTTTTTTATTTTGGGCTCAGTAACAAAGCAAGCCCTGAAAACATGAGTTAAATTTGGTCAATGCAATACTCTGTATTACAGTTATGTAGATTTAGAAGAGTATTTCCACCTGAAGGGTAAACTGGGCCATTAGTCTTAATAAGGTGTTAATATTTATATTGCTCTTTTATCTTGGCATACCAGAGAAAGTGGTGAGGTGTTCTTATGCTAACATTCAGGAAGACCAGCATGATGAACCCTGAACACAAAGCTGGTTATTTTGACATTATTCTCAGCACAAATAATGGGAAAATTGATATGAAATTCAATCTATGAATGTATGAAAGCAGCTCTGCAGAAAGAGATCTAGCAGTCCTCATAGCCACCAAGTCAAACATGAGTCAGCAAATGCGCCCTTGGCTAAGAAGACTAATGGTATTCTCAGCTGTATTAAGCAAAGTCTTGCCAGCAGGTCAAGAGAAGTGATCCGTTCCCCTCTACTCAGTATTGGTGAGGCCACACTGGGAGGGCTGGGTCCAGTTCTGGGCCCGCCGGTACACAACAGACCAGGATGTGCTGTAAAGAGCCCAGTGGAGGGCCATCAAGATGATCAAGGGACTGGAGCGCCTTTCCTATGAGGAGGGGCTGGGAGAGCTGGGACTGTCCAGCCTGGAGAAGAGGAGGCTTGAGGGGGAATCTCATCAGTGTGTATAAATACCCAAAGGGAGGATGCAAAGAGGACAGAGACATGCACTTATCAGTAGTGCCCAGTGCCAGGACAAGAGGCAGTGGGCACAAACGGGAACACATCTAAACACTTCTTCCTTAGGGAGGAGACTCAAAAGAGCAACCTGCAGGTCCTGGGCAACCTGCTCTTGGTGTCCCTGCTTGAGCAGGGTGTGGTTAGACTAGATGACCTCCAGGGGTCCCTTCCTACCTTAACCATTTTGTGATTCTGCAAAATAATATTATAACTGGCATTCAACATGATTTTAGAGAGAACATGTTGTATCAAAAACAAAAAACAAACAAAAACAAACAAACAAACACACAACACCTTACTCTTTCCTAAGAAGATGCTTTGCTTGCTTGATCAAGTTGATGGAAGAGATAAAAATACTTTGATAAACAGTCTGTTTAAAATGTAAGAGTCGTGGTTAAACTGTTCAAATTATGAAATATTGATGAAGTGCCTGTTCTATGCATTAAGAACTTGATAATAACTGAAGATCACTGAAAAGTACTTTGAAGTGATCGAGGGCATTCTTAACAGGATTTCTAGCAATAGGGGCATAATAATCAGAAGATCAAGGGGTACTACATACCAAATCACTCTCAGTTTTCAAGTTATCTGAAGTATCAAAGGAAGGCAATGGAAATGGAAAGATGCTTAGTCAAAGAAGAAATATGACATGCACCTTCAGCACTGCGAAGTCACGGTAGTAGGAGGCAGCATCTAGGGCAGGGTCAGTAATGCAGCTCTTGCTCAAGTTGGTGAAAATCCGAGTACAGCTTGTGCTTTTACTGTCCAGGAAGCCTGAGTTAAGAGACGTTGTCAACTAAGACACAACAGAAGCACACAACCCTAAGAAATGCTTTCCCCTTTACTAACCAGCAGGATTTCCATCAACACAGAGTCCACTGACTCCCATTTTCACTGGCTGTCTAAGCACACTCAGTGCAGATGATGAATCAAAATAGATTAGGATTGGATCACCAGCCTGAAAAGACAATTTGGAGAAATTACAGAGAACATCACTGTGGAATAGTAAGGCCAAGTGCAAGGTAACGACATCCTCATGGCAGAGAGACAAACTGAAACTTCTCCTTAGTGCACAGCCACTTTTGTCGAAACTTCTATGTACAAGAAAACTAATTAGAAACTTTTTACACAACAAGGAATGAAAAGAACTGAAAATAAAGAACTGAAAATAATGTGGTTTATAGGGTAAGAATATATGAGGAATATTTAAGTCTGTTCTCGTTAGGTCCCATTACAGACATCTATAGCAAAGGTATATCTGCAAACTGGTTGCTATCTTTTTTTCAACTCACCCGGTAAAAGGCAGAAAACGATGGCTGGACTTGTGATACTGCTAAGAAAGAGAGTCTGCCATACTTCGCCGAGAACTTCAGAAAATCAGATTCTTTGATATGCTGTGGCTGCTGGAAATAGTTCAGCTTTGCTAAAAGTTAAAAAAAAAAGAAAGAAAAATTCTACCAACATAAAATTACTTAAAAAGCTAGTTCTATGAAAAAGTGAACATTGAACCAATATTTTTAAGAGGGACAACTTCAGTAATTATAAGCTAGATAGTGCCTTACAGTAATTAATCCTTAGTAAGATTGCTAACAGACTAATACGAGCTATGAACACAAGGATGATATCACGGGTACTACTTTTAGTGTTTCTTGAGAAACGTGTTGATACACAAATGTGATTTTCTGAAATCACGAAAACTGCTTAAGGCAACTATCTTAACATGTGCTGTCATTTTTGTAAGATGCCCAAGTTGGACCCTTACAATGTTTTAATGACAAAACACCAGCAGTATATAAATTTAGTAAAAGCAACATTAAATGGATTATTAAATGGATTCAAAAGTAATTAAGGCTGATAAACTTTAAATTATGTATGAAGTGTGAATAGATGTCCTAAAAAGACAAAATTCTACTGGTATCTCACAGTGATGTCTTCTTGTCCCAGCACCATTCAGTACTGTTACAGTATTGCAATGTTTCAAATTATCACTGCTAAAGCACTATGTCATATAATTCAGTCAAACGATTAAAGACATACTAAGCAGATTTATCCTGGTGGACTTGTCCAAACAATAATCTTTTTAACACATGCTAAACATTCAGGTAACATCTATAAGGATTTGAAAGGTGGACTAAGTCACAGGACCCTTCTTTGACTAGTACCTGGACCAGATAACCTCCTAAACCTCTCCTAACCTAGGATGTTCTCTGATTTTATGACACAAGTCAGAAGGAGATGGGACTGTTGATCAGAACTCCCAGACAACAGTGTCAGAAGAGAAAATAGTATGTGTTCAAACACGAGCTCCTAATCAATCTCAATGAATGCCAGTGAGTTGGACACCAAATCAGACAAATGAAATGCATTGAGGAGAGCAGAAGGAGAAAAAACATTATTGACATGCCCTACTAGGGTATGTGATCACCGTGAATCAGTGACAGCAAAGAAGTGAAAATTAAGTATATCAAATGAGTAATCCAAGACATGATAATAAACTGCTTTCTGAAAAGGATAATAGGGCTATACCTCAGATGTCAAACTTTCTTTACTGCTCTAAGTGTAGCAAATTAAGATATCTTAGATACAGAAACAATTGCTAAAGAGTGATTTGTGTTTAGCCAGGGAAACGCTACCCTCAAAATGAGGGCAATGGTATTTTTTTTGTTTGTCTTCAGTGATGCGACGGTGATTCCCTATGGTCTCTCAAAGACTGTAACAGACGAAATAATTAGTAACAATTACAGCACATAAGTTTAAAAAGAGATTCCCTAAGCAAAGGCTATCTATGAATTAAGGTAATGGAAAGGAAAGTTACTTACAGTCATTCAGCTGCACACAGAACAGCAGATCATGTCCACCAGGGACAGCAACGGTATCAGTATGATAAGGAGTATTAGTTCTGAACACGAGAGATTTTTCCACACACATGTGATTCACAGATCTGCAAACAGACACATCCCCAAAAACAATGTTAAACAGACTTTTCCTGTAGTACTTCACTTCTTGCATTACTAAATGCCAACAACAAAACACAGCATTAATTTTCATCTGCTTAAATAAGTTACTGTACAATTTGCATTCATAATCAATTATGGAAAGCCTCCCTCCCCACTGTAGTAACTCTGTGGATACTCTGTTTATTTAGAAACTGTTCTGAGATTCCTTGGAACAAGAAGCGGTAAAGAAAACCACAACCTGCAAATTCAGGGCTCTGGCACAGATTTCACTCTCCAAACAGCTGAAAATACTTTCCTCTCTGACAGAATCTCTCAGTCTATAGTTGCTCTGCTGGCTCCGTCCCGGTAGCACACGAGTTCTTTTTTCCTAAGGTAAGACTCCCTGGTTTCCACACCACAAGCCATGTCACAGAGCAGTCGAGCCCAGCTTTACCTGGGCCGCTAGAAAACCTGCCATCAGAAGCCTTTCAGAGCCCCGTCTCAGAACCGAGCCGTTCCCCCGGTACGGGCAAGCAGGGCGGCGGGACTGGCGGCCGCACTGCGACTCCTGCTGCCCGCCCGGGCCGGGGCCCCGCCGCCCGCCCCAGCCCGCGCCTGGTAGCCCCGGGACGGCTTCTGTCGGCTCGGCTCGGC
>NC_048898.1:36058756-36081243 GCF_011077185.1 Oxyura jamaicensis | reverse complement strand
TTTTTTTTTTTTTTTTTGTTTTGTTTGTTTGTTTGTTTGTTTGTTTTTGTTTTGTTTTGTTTTGTTTTTTCGTTACGTTAGGGTTGACAGTGGAAAAACAATTCAAAATAAGCAGAGGGTATTAATGTTGCTGTCAATTTCACTGGGATAAGAATTTGCCCCAGTATAGGGCAAATACCTACGTAGACCTACATATTGCTTTCTGCCTCAGAAATTGCCACAAATTCGCTACAGGGTTTTCTTTCTTCACCTGCCTAAAGCTGTCTCGTGATTCTATGAGACAGGTACACAGGTCTGTGTAGTTACGCTAGGTAGTTATGGTAGTTAGGCTTACTGTGACTTGCCATTCGCCACGATCCAAAAGAGGAGGGCTACCCTGCACGCAGGTGTATGGGGATCAGCAACAGTGAGTTTGAAGGATTTTGTAATACACAAGGGCACAGAGTCTTTGTTTGTCTCATGAGTTTTGTTCTTGTTTATTAACATTTGTACAAGCAAGGCAGTTTATTCTTTTTGATGGGCTGTGTGGTCAGGAGTAGGCTGGAGAACAGCTAGAGAATAGGAAGTTGTCTAAAGCTGAATTATTTCCAGGTTCTTGAATATATTTGTAATGTTTCCAGCGCTTCATAAACTGAAAGGTCTACTATCTTGAAATGTACAATTATGTGTCACTTACTCAGTAGCTGGGCCTGAAGCGTAAGAGTTTGGCGCACTTACTGTTTTTATCGGTTTTCACCCTACTGGCCCCTCACAATTCAGATATGGATGACTGCAAGAAGTGTCTTTGCAAACTTAATAGCGGTGCCATCCTTCAGCACGATGTGTTCTGTCTTCTCAGGGCTGCAACATCCTACCACTGCAGAATT
Source organism: Oxyura jamaicensis (assembly GCF_011077185.1). Classification (NCBI taxonomy): domain Eukaryota; kingdom Metazoa; phylum Chordata; class Aves; order Anseriformes; family Anatidae; genus Oxyura; species Oxyura jamaicensis. The sequence continues at coordinate 36,080,377 of NC_048898.1, read as the reverse complement.
TCAATTTAGCTTAAAGTGCAAAGGGTTTACGTTTAAATGTTGGATTTACACATTTAAGCCCATATATTGTTTTCACGACACCAGTGTTCTGCATCACAGCGCGCCACATCTCAGCAGCTGGAGGGAGAGAGAACACAGCGGCCTCAGTGCTTCTGGGTCTGCCAGACGGCAGCACATCCAGGGAACTTACAGATTTTTTTTCCTGTGCTTTGTTGTTTGTTTTGTGTTGTTCTGACTGTATCTTTTCTGGACTGTTGTTCTCTGAAGGTTTATTTTTTTAATAATAAAATTGTTCTTGGCTGGCATCCTGTGAAATTACTGTAAAGATGCAAAAGCCTCGAGTTTTGGAAGATAACTGTTTGTAGCCTGCGGCTTCCTTCTGTGTGGGCTGATACGACCCAAACGTTGCTCAGCGCTTCATTCTCCTCCAGCCCGAAGCTGCAGTCACTGGTGGCCTATTTCAAAAGGTTTCACGTTGGAAGCTCTATAAACAGCGACCAAAATTACTGGTGATAGTGCTTCTCAGCAGTACTTCTACTTACAGAAAGCTATCGGTCGTTGCTCCTGTTAACCTGAAGCCGCTTGCGCAGTGATTTCATACAGCGTGTGTGCGGCAGTGAGCGTGCATTAAAAGCTTGAGAGCATTTGTTTTCACGGAGTGTATGGGATCTCTGCCACGGCGTACGCTGCAGCAGCCGTCACCTTCCCCGAGAAACGGCCCGCACCGCCGGCAGGGCCCGCGCCCGCCACCGCTCTCCCACGGTGGGGGGGGGGGGGGGGAACAGTTGCTCCGGCGCGCGCGGCGGGAGCGTTGCTACGGCGCGCGCGGCGGGAGCGTTGCTACGGCGCGCGCGGCGGGAGCGTTGCTACGGCGCGCGGCGGCAGAGGCCCGCGCGGGCAACGGCGGCCGGCCACAGGGAGGCGGCGCGGCGGGGCCGCCGGGGCAGGCGGGGGCTGTCGGGCGGGCGGACGCCCGCCTTTCCCTGGCTGCTCTCCCGGTTGTGCGGGGAAGCTCTCGGAAGAACTCCTCGGCAAACGGCTCCGGCGAGCCTGGCAGAGCGGCGGGAGGGGCGACATGGACGTGGCCGTCCGCGAGCGGCTCCTGGCCGCGCGGAACCGCCGAGGTGAGGGGGTGTCAGGCTGCGGCCCCGCACCGCGGGCACCGCGGAATGTGCGCCTGTTCCGAATGTGCAGAAATCGTGTTTTTTTTTTTTTTTTTTTTTTTTTTTTTTTTTTCTTTCATGAACGCTTGTGCTTCTTTCCTGAACGCTTGTGCTTCTTAGCCTGATTGTGCTTCTTAGCCTGATCTTCTCCCAGTCAAACTTACTGCATCAAGCAGCCTTACGGACCCAATCCCGAGTTGTTATGTCAGCAGGACGTATTCTTGGGTCCAGCGAGTTGCAATTAAGACCATCAAAGTGATTTACTTTGTTTGCTTACATCAGTGATTTTAAACTGCACCAGCGTTGTTAATGCTTCATATTACAACAGTTGCTGACTTTGAACGACATTTGCTTGACCTTTTTTCCCTAAACAGTCATAATTTGGGGGCAATTCCTAATTAAAACCTCTGGGGAATTCAGAATTGCCCAGAGGAGCTGTGGGTGCCCCATCCCTGGCAGTGCCCAAGGCCAGGCTGGGGGGATTTGAGCAGCCTGCGCTGGGGGCAGGGGGCCTGCCCATGGCGGGGGGGGGGACCAGGTTGGGCTGTAAGGTCCTTGCTAATCCATCCATTTTGTGATTCTGTGGTAATTTCTTTCTTTAAAGGAGGAAGAGGGTGTTACATAGTTGATCTGAAATAATGCAATTACATGTCTATTGTTCCACCTTGAATCATAAATTATCTGTAACTTTAGATGTTCAAGCTTTGAAGGATGCTTATGATTTGATCAAATCAGCCTGTCAAGGAAGATCTGCACTTCACTCATCAGATAACTTAAGCACAGACTTATATGTTCTGTGTGCTGAACAGGCATTTCAGGTTTGTAATTTAGTTAGTTTATCTGTGTTGAATAATAAATAAATAAATATTGTATTTAGAGTTGTTAAAATTATTACTTAAATATTACTTTCCTTTTTGCTGAGCAATTGTATAAGCATGCATTCCTTGTTAAAACTCAGCCTCTTCCCTGAATCATCACTTCTTTATAATCAATCAGTAACCTGTGGTTTATAAAGTTTATAATTAGTCCAAAATATATAAAACATACCATTGTAATATGAAATAGTTTTCCATGTGTTTTTTTTTTTTTTTCTTGTTGTCAACAACAAACATTAACACTTCGGTTATGTTTAAAGATAATCTCTTTATGAGTGGTCCCTAGTGGACCAAAAGAAGGAAGAGTTGCATTCTAATTATGAAAAACTGTTGCTTTTTGAGCTGACTTCCATAACATATGGTAGAGGTTCTTAATTTCGTAGTATTTTTTAATTCTCAATCCATGGGTATAAGTGATTGGAATTGAAGCAGACGTAGTTTCTAATAGAGTAATTTCTATTTTTCCAAGCAGCAAGACACCCAAGTTTGTTCTGTTGTCTGAAAATAGAGATGCAGCACTGACATCCATGCAAAATCCCACAGGCTAATATACATACTTTTTAAATTTTTAATCATACAAGAAACTTTGCTTTTATCTTAATTGTATTAATGGCTGCTAAAAAAGGAAACTTTTTTTGTATACTGTAAGGGGTTCTATGACTAAGTGATACAGGAGCTGAATTAAATAAAGGAAACAGTTTTAAGCGTTTGGAATGACAAAAATTCTACCTTTAAATTTTAATAAAACTTAATGGCCTTGTGGAATGCAACTTTATGGTATATTGTTTGCATACTGATAATGCTGTTATATGCTACACAGTTTGAATAGGTATGCATTTAATTTTTTTATTATTTTTTTTTTCCTCTTAGCTGGGATATCTGCAAATTAGCAGTGACTGTCTACAGATGTATTTTAAAGGAAGATATCCTGTAAACCAGTTTATTGGTAGAGCATATTTGTGCCAAGGACAGTTGCACACTCCACTCTCTACAGATAATTTGGTAAGAAATGATGAAGGTTGTATTATATTAAGTTAATCTTAAGAGTATTCATTCTAGGTTTTTATGTATTGCTTTTAATGCAAAGCTTTCAGTCATTTAAAATATACAAAGGTCAGTCAACAGAACTCTGGGAAAAATCAAATGGAAGTACATTAACGTGTGATTTGGGAGTAAACAAAGCTATCAGCTGAATTGAACTAATATTGCAAATATGTTCAGGAAAAAATGTCAACACTTGGAAGGTTTTTCAGAAGGTCAATAATTTCAAAGTTAACTTTTTCACTATTAAATCAATATGATATTTTCAGATCAAATTTATTGTAAGCAGAAAAACAGTTGCAAAATGTTTCATTCAAAAATACACTAAAGGTACTAGAGGTACCTCAGAGAGGTCATCCAGTTCATTTCTCTCTTCTGCGGCACAGTGTTGCGGCTACTGATCAGCCTTTCAATGTAGTGCTTTGGATGTGGCTTTTTGAAATGAGAGATTAAACTTTCTGGTAGCAACTCAGTAGTATACTTCTGCTTCTAAATGCTCCTTTGTGCTAGTATTTGGTTACACTCTGTACATAATGAGCATGTCTTACCTCCTGAATTTCAGATGGAGTTGGACCTATTTTGTGTCTTCAGTATCTCACTGTTCCTTATACTGTTGTCACTTAGCTTTGACAATTTCTTACCCAAGCTCTGATCTGAAATGGCTTTAGCAGGTGTTAAGCATTTGTGTAATTTGCATTCACAAATCTCTCTGACGGATAGTCTCATAGCTTATTTTAATAATGTTTTTGAACTACCTTTCAAGCTAGATACTTTTCCCTAACACGGTATCTGTGCTTTCTTTGCCTTCTCAGAGCACATGTATTATCTTTCTAAATTAATCAAACTGTTCTGTGATGTTCTATAAATGTCAGCCAAATTTTGCTGTTTTCTTCTTTGCTCTTGTCAATTTGATAGAAGTTCAGAACCATTCATGCATGTGCAATCCCAGCTGTGGCTCCCTTGTGCCATGTGTTCTAATGTGCTTTTAAGGTACACTTTTTGTCAGTTGTGAGGATTGTTCACTGCTGTGTTCCTAAGGTCATTTATGAAAGCGTGAGTGGCACAACTGCACATGGTCTACCACTAGTAATCATTCATTTAGAAACCAGATGAAATCGTCCTTACTTTTGGTTTACATCCTGGGAAAACCTTGTTAGTCAACTAAGACTCTTACATTCTTATGCACCAGTTGTGACTTTTCTACTTTCAAATCTGTAACCTCTCAGGCTCTTGGTCCTGTTTTTCCCTTTATCTGGGCAGTTTCCACTCATTGCTCAGTAACCTTCTTATACCAGTCCCAGAATCCAGTAAATCAGTCTCATCTCTCCTAGAGTTTTATTATGTTTTGTCACACTATACAGAGCCCTTTGGCATCATCCCTTTCTTGCCCACCCAGTTCCACTTCTGCTTTTCCCCTTCCACTGTGTCTTTCTCACAGACTTTCAAAAATCCGTTCCTTATGTTCCCAAATTCTAGTTTCTCCCCATCTTATTCTTCTTCACCAGATTTCTATTCCTCTTTTACCTTTGCTTTCCACCATATGCTTTTGCTTCTGTCTATGTTTCTCAGCCACATTCTCTTCAGTTAGTTCTAGTCTTCTCTAAACCCTGCGTTCCTTCCTGTCATCATTTGTGCTATCAATATACATTTAATTTTACAAGAATCCCATCCTGTTATCAAGCTCTTTAGGTTCCTTATCTCTACTTTCTTTACTTTTTCCCTGTCCTAGCCTGATCACTTTGGTGCTGAATGGCTGTGAGAGATAAACCACTGAGAGGACCTCTTAGGTCGGTAGAAAGCTGTTCAGTATAGCTTTTTGCAGTTCTTGGGAAAGTCTTGCTCAGTCCATGTGGAAGCAAGCTCACTCTATGTGGAAACTTAAAGGAATGTTATACCTAAAATGTGAAACATAATTGAACACATATATAAATTGAAAATTGATTTGCAGCTTACTGGATTTGACTGCTGTTTCAAAGAAAGTATAGAATGGTAAAGGCTGGAGGGGACCTATGGAGGTCATCTGCTCCAAGCAGGGCCACACAGAGGTGGTTTTCCAGGACCAAGTCCAGACAGCTTTTGAATATCTCACAGAGATCGTGACTCTACAACTTCTCTGGGCAACCTCTGCCAGTGCTCAGTCACACTCACAATAGAAAAGTGGTGTCCTGTGTTCGGAGGAAACCTCCTGTATTTCAGTTTGTGCCCATTGCCTCCTGTCGTGTTGCTGGACACTACTGAAAAAAACCTGGATCCATCTTTTTTGCACCCTCCCTTCAGTAATTTGTATGCACTGATAAGATCCTCTGAGCCTTCTTTTCTCCATGCTTAGCAGTCCCAGCTCTCTCAGCCTTTCCTTATAGGTGAGATGCTCCAGGCCCTTATAGACCCTATTTGTGGTGCTTCCCTGGACTCTTTTCAGTATGTCCATATCTCTCTTGTCCTGTGGAAGCCCACAACTGGACCCAGCTCTCCAAGTGTGGTCTCACCAGTGCAAAACAGAGGGGAAGGGTCACCTCCCTCAACCTGCTGGTGACACTTGTCCTTATGCAGCCCAGGATAATGCTCGCCACCTTTGCTGCAAACTCACTTGCATAAGTTGCTGGCTTATGTTCAAGCTGGTATCCACCAGGCCCCCTGTTTTATGTGGTTTTGTTTGCTTGTTTTTCCTGAAAAGCTGCTTTTCAGCAGCATTGTTGATTAAAAGAACATGCCTGACAGCATTCAGTTGACAAATGATTATGATTATGTCATCTTGGAACTTTTCCAAAGAAAATGATACCTGATTTTTTTAATGTCACAAACCAGTATTTTTTCCTGGCTTTCCTGTTGGAAATTTCTGAGCTTTCTTTGCTGAAAAATTTAAAAGGACCCAACTTTACAGCTTTGGACAATTTCAGTCCTAATGGTTAAACTTTGGCAGAAATTAAAGAAAAAATAGTCTGAAATTTTGAAATCCACCAGGCATGGTAATAGGCAATGCTACTGTTTTTTAGTTATTCTGGTGTATGGCAACAAGTTATTATGACAACATGTTTTATTTGAGAATGGTCTGAAAATAAACATGATGAGACATGAACATATTGAAATATGAAAATAATGTATTGGTGATTTATAAAGACTATGTACAAATTTCCTAAATCATGTTTGCTCTATTTTAGGAAGCATTTGAAAAGTTTGTGCTGTTTTTTATGAAAGCAATAGATTTTGCAACACATGATCGAAGGTAGGACCTCCTGATAGTATTTTAGTATTTACTCTTTAAATCTCTGGAGATGTTAGTGAGTTAGGTTTCCATAGCTGTTTGTCTCAGCTTTCCACTAGATAGTTTTTTTTTTTTTTTTTTTTTTTTTTTCCTTGGTGGATTTCCCTTCCATTTTGTTACTTTATTTATTTAACTACTGTGCATGCTGTGACAGTATAGGAATACTGTAACAGTATTAAATAAACAGGATGAATCAGACTGTTTAAACCTGGTAGGTATCTCAGGGCTTTTCTCCCCCTTTTATATTTATGCTTTGGAGGAGGAGAGCACCATTTTAGCTTATTTTAAGTAGTTAATTACTGGGTAAAGTGTAGTCTTAAGAGTTGTCTTACTCTTCCTATGCTGTACATGTGCTCAAAGTTCTGAGTCAAGGTTAATTCAGGAACTTCAGTAGGAAAAGTTCAAATTTTTATTTCTTAGGAGTGTCTTAAAACTCTTACTCTGTAGTTTCATGTTAATCTAAGTACATGAAATCCTCCATTCTTGATTCTTCTTTTTTTCAGATACTATTTTTTGGTATATAATGCCTCAGTTCTTTATTGGCAATTTGTGAGACCATATCTTAAGCCTGGATTCCACTGTTACCTTGTTCCCAGCTTGTCTCAGATTGTTAAAGCATTAAACCAAACTGAAGAGCCAGACAGTGAATGGAGAGCAGAACTCATGATGTAAGTTTAACTGTAATTTCCATATGGGTATTCTGTAGTGCTTTTGTGCATGTGGCTGCCACCTTAGGTAGTTTTTAATAATGTTTATTTTATTACAGAATCATTTAGGTTGGAAAACACCTTTGAAATCATCAATCCAACTGTCAACCTGGCCTACTGAGTCCCATCACTATAATATGTCCCTTAGTGCCACGTCCACACATCTTTTAATGCCCTCCAGGGTTAGGGAACTCCCCCACTACCTTGGCCACTACCCATCCCAATGCTTCACCACCCTGGGAATTGTAATTTATAACTTTTTAACAATATATAAATACACACGTAATTCTTCCTTTTAATATTGACTTTGCGGTTAAAATGTTAGTAGCAGATGCAGTCAGACCCGAAGTCCTATCTGAACTGTCACAGTCATTTCAGATGTAGTGTTTGACACATTGCTTATGTGTAGTCCTTTGAAGTGAGGAGAAATACAAACTCCAGTTTTCTTTAGGAACCTTTTTCTTCAGGTAAGGAAACATAATGTTTAAATAGATAATCAAAGACCTCTTCTATCCTCTGATACCTGATGAGAAAGAAACAGCCTGGTAAGGCTGTGAGAGCGTATCTTCTAATTTACTTCTTCATTCTGAAGATTATATATGTATCTTAATCTTAGTTATCTTTCTTACCATATTTTCTCTTGTTAGTCTATAGCTGTATGTTGAAATGAAACTTTAAGAAAAATAAGTTCAGTGAGCAGAATAAATATATTGGAAAGGCAACATTAATAAAACAGAGATGAGTCATCACCAGTAGTGATTTTTTTTTTTTTCATGTTGTTAGTCTCATGTTTTAAGTTCTATTTGGTTCTATATGATTCTTAATAATGTAATCAGTTCAGATCAAGCCTTATCCTTTCTAATTAGCATTATATGTAGTTTTCTTCAATATTAAATTAAAAGCTACTCCTACCAATTTGAATAAACTTCTTGGCCTAATGTTTCAAAGTATAAATGAAATAGGTCTTTTTTTTTTAACGAGTCTTATGACAAACAGAAGTCCAAAAGTTATGTGAAAGAGAAACTTGCATAAACAAGGCTGCTAAGTTTTAAACTGGCAGGTTTTCTTTCTGGTAATTAGTGCATTTTTGAGAATTAAACCTCCCAACAGGGTGAATTCAGAGAATATCTTTAAGCTTTATGCAAAAAAAAAAAAAAAAAAAAAAAATAGAAGTCTAATAATTTTTAGGGAGGAGATTAGTAATCCAGGGTTGGATAAAAATGTGTTACTGTCTCGTTTACATCTATGTTGTAACTGAAATTTGTTAGCTGCTTTCATATTCTATTCAGGAAATACCTAGCTTTTTCTACATTTGTAGTGTTAAGATGTGAGTGTAGTATAATTTACACTGAATTAAATAATTAGCTCTAATCAGAGGTTTTCACTGAAGACAGTTTGTGGCTGAAGAAGTACATGGTAGTTTCAAGGACAATCAAAGGTAGTTTCATTTTAAGGACAATCTTATTAAGTGTGACTGAAAAATCCTTATTGCTTGTAGAAGACAGTGAAAAATACAATTTGATTAAATGTCATTTTAAAATACAGATAGAATCACAGGGTTTTTAAATAATATGTTGTTACTTTCTGCTATAGCTGCTGTTTTTAAGAGACTGAAGTAATTACTACTTTTTGATACATTGCATTCAAATATTTTTTTTCCATATTAGGAATAACAGAAAGGTATGTTATAAACACTTATCACTATCTGTGGGAAAGTTCTTTTTCTTATTTGAGTAGTGAGTGGTGTCAATCTGACTTCCCTTTGTGTATGGAACAGTGTATATATGATGACACCATACAATCATTTAGGTTGGAAAAGACCCTCATGATCAAGTCCAGCTGTCAAAAGTGTTTCATCACTGAACTGAGTCACTCAGTGCCATGTCCACATCTTTCTTAAAGGCCTCTAGGGATGGGAAATCCACTACTTCCCTTGGCAGTCCACTTCAATTCCTAAGCACCCTCTCCATGAAGAAATGCTTCCTGATACCAAATCTAAACCTCCCCTGGTGCAACTTGAAGCTGTTTCCTCATGTCTTGTGACTTGTCATCTGAAAAATGAGGCTGACACTTCCCTTTGAGGTAGTTGCATAGAGCGATGTGATCTCCCCTCAGCCTTCATTGCCCCAGATTAAACAACCTCAGTTCCAATAGCTGCTCATCATAAATCTTACTTTTCAGACATCATCAATTGGTTGTTCAGATGGTAGAAATAAAACATTTTTATGTATAAACCTAGTCACTTCTGCTAAGAAAAATTATGTGTGAAGGAATTTTTTTTCAGATGGGCTAGAGGGTTTTGGAAACTATTTTTCTAATAAGTGTGGGATCCTGGTTAAAAGATTATTTCTCCTTTAATTCTTTAGAATCAAAGTGTAGAGGTTGACTAAATTGCTTGAGGTAACAGTCCTAGTTTATAACAATGCATACATTTATACCAAAGCATATGGTTCCTCCATGAAAGGCCATTGGTTCTTCTCCCATCTTCACAGAATCACTGAACAGTTGAAGGGGAGGGGTCTCTCAACATCATCTAGTCTGTCCTGCTCATGCGTCTTAGAACAATATATTCGATAGCTGTTAGGGTCAGTGTGTGTTGTTTCTTAGAGCAGCTACACGTATTTAAGACTGATACTGGTTTCTTTTGAAGGTATAACTGTATAAATTATGGGTGTGCCTAGATTGTTGAGTCATTTTAATTCATCTAACTTGAAGACCTGAATGACTTATTTCTTGACTTAGAAGTGAACGGGGAAGCTGTGCTGCGTAAATTGAGAAGTATGGTAAATAAGATTGTAGTAACATACTAATACAATGTGCTCAGTGTCTCTGACAGCTAATCACTAAGAAGAGGAAATTTTATAATTACAAGTTAGGCAAAATTGAGGATCTGAAATGTTACTTTTGTTTAAATATAGCTGTAGATTTAAAGATATGATATTCAGAGTCAGATCTTTTAGCAGAATTTCACTTGTTTTTGTATGTAAGGTTCTTCTAAAATAAATTTTAATTTTAAAGCATCTGAACTGATATCATCTGATTTGCATGCTGATTGCAATTTGGATTTTACTGAGATACACATTTTAAGAACAAAAGCTATCTGTTAGATACTTTGAAGTTTTTGCTAATAAGAGCAGATATTTCTGGACTGAGCAGCACATGTTGGCTAAGAAATTCATTAAAGTCTATGATCACTAAAGAAAAGCAGTATTAGAAGCTTAGTCATGCTATTGAGTCTTTGGTATTCAATTTCAACAAAAGAAATGTCAAATTATATGCAAAACCCTCATAAAAATAAATAAAAAAATAATGTTGGTTGAGCAGAAAAACATAGGTAATATGAAGCTTTGAAATTTGGAAAACACAGCGGAACTGAAACAAGGGTAAAGGTATCTTTTTTTACAAGCTATTCCAAAAGTTTGGGAGAAGTCCATTACATAGTTACTATGTTGCTTCAAAAACAAAACAAAACAAAAACCTGACAGATATCGTCTATAGAAAAAAAGCATATACTTTAAGATTGCAAGACAATTCAGGTGGAAAAAGGGACCTCAGGACATGCGCAATCCAACCGCCTGCTCAGAAGACTCAGCTCAGGGTTCATGTTCAGGTTTTAATCAGTTGCATCTAGAAACTGTCAAGACTGGAGACTGCAAAACCGCTCTGAGCTGAAGTAGCTCTGCTTCACTGCCCTCACGGGGAGAAGGTTTTTCTTTAGACCCACACTGAAGTCTCCTAGTTGCAGTGTACACTCATTCTCTCTTGCTCTCCTGACGCACACCTTAGTAAAGAGCCTGGGACCATCCTCTCAGTGACATGACCGGCTGCTGTCTATGCTCCAACATGCTGTTGGCAGCCTTTGCTGCCAGACATCACTGCTGGCTGGTGTGTATCTTTCTGTCCACCAGGACCCCCAGTCCATTTCAGTAGATCTGCTCTTAAGCTGTTTGAATGGTTTCACCATGCACTGAGGCATGGGAGTTTTTTTGGTGAAGACTGAAGCAAAGCATGCAGAGTCTCAGCTTAAAGACTATAAGGAAAACAGAAAGTTAGAAATTGATATTTATATAATGCCTGATTCTGATATTAAATTAATTTGCCATTGATTGTTTTGGTTCTAGAACTGAACAAAGAATCAGGTTGTTTTTTGTTACTAAACAAGATACAAATGGAAGTGTTACAAACAAACAACCGAACAACAACAACAAAAAAATTCCAAAAACTGTGCACTATTGGTACTCTGGTAACAATTCACATTATTACCCATTATTACTAATGACATAACAATATCAATTAACAATGATGAATTGTTACATCATTGTCTTGGATTCTCTCATTGTCTTGGAGTAAATCTGGATCATAAACACTGAGATGCCTTTACAAATAACTGAGAGAAACAGTTTTATGTGCAAAATAGAGTGTCTATGTAATTTTTCAAGATCAGAAAAGCTTTCTTTAGAGATGTTTGGTTCTGCTAATCTACAGACCATTTCCAGTTCTTGATACACTTCTACCACAGTGTTTAACTTTCTCTTTGTGAACTTTTCTATTTCTTTGATCTATGACTTGATAGTTTATTGCTGTGTAGCATTTTTTGTGTTTTCTTTCTAAGTTGAAACTGAAGGGAAATAAAAAATCAAAACATTTCAAGTTATACACTAAAGGTTATATAGAATACATTACAGTTTTTTTAATAAAATACATAATCTTGCTGAGGTGTCGATGAGAATTAGCAAATGCACAATGAATTTGTGTTATGAAACTAATGGTAACTCTTATTTTTTCTTATATTTGTATTTTTATATTTTTATGGAATAATTTACTATTATTTCTATGGTATTGTTATTATTTATTTTATGAAGCCACAGGCTCTTTTTCAGTGAAAACAGATGAAGGATTGAAAATCCAGTAGATAAATTGAAGTTTCCAGCATATATGGGTTCTCTATTACTAGATGACTTTGAAATACTAGCCTTTCCAGTAGTTAAGGGAGAACCATAGAATGCAGCTCACCTTTTTATTTATTTTTTTCCTTCATGCAGTGTTAATCATTGATTATTTTAATTCCAGGTGTCCTGTTGTGCAGAGTGTTCAGAAAAATCTCATTTTCCAAGATTATTTTTGTGATCTGTAATAAATGGATATTAAGAGCTGTGTATTTTCTGGAAGAAACAAATGCATAAAAGTTAGAAGTTCTCTTTGTTCAGTCAATGCTTTATAGCACTAATTGATTGTACTACATTTAAGAGTGGTACGTTGAATATAAAGAATCTCTTGAAAAAATATGAATAAGAATTGTTTCAGAAAACATTGATAAATGTTTAATACAAATATTTATTTAATCTGCAGAAATTTACTTGAGTGCCTCCTCGATGCTTCAAAACTGAAAGAAGCAAAAGAGTTTTCATCTACTGCAGCAGTCTTTATTAAGGAAAATGTTCCAGATAAATACTCTAAAATATTTTCTTTAATGGTAATGCTGTAAAATATTTAAAATTCCCAGTAAGACAGGAGCTTTCTCTACATTTATTAACATCTTTGTTATATATAAGTATTTTATTTCCTGTACTTAAATGTTGTGAACTAACAAATGATATACCAGATAAGCAGATATTTTTATTGTTTGTATTTTTTGTTTGTATTTATTGTTTGTATTTTATCAGCAGAGCTACAGAAGTATGATCTATACTATTGGGTGCTTTAATGACAGCATAATCAAGTCCTACAAAATGTAGTGTTCCATTACAATTTAAGTAATCATTATTGATTGCTATATATTGTCAGTTTCAGGGAGTCAGAAGAAATGATGTTACATGTGTAATATGTAACTCTACAGATAAATTGAAGTAACTACAGTACATTGTTATATTTAATTTACAGTTGCAGTTACATTTGAATAAGTCTAATGGCCCTTATCTGGATGAGATGATTTCAGAACGAGTGTTATCAGAATGTTCTAAAAAATGGATTAATTAGAAATCTAACTCAGATAATAGTTCCAGATTTAGATTTCTACTAATACTTCTGATCCTCAGGATGTGAAAATTAATATAGCTTTACTAAGTGGTTTGTATGCAAAACAACTTAGATTATCATAGTAATTTCATTGCCCATAACATCCATTAAAGTCCATTGCCCTTAAAGCCTACAATCAACATACATGATTTATTTTAGCCCTGTTGAGTGTCTGTCCTTCATTGGCTTATTTAGTTGATTAATAATGAAATTATTATTTTATAGGTATGCCACAAACTAATGGATATTTCCCAGATAGAGAAGGAAATAAAAAATTCCATCCATTTGTCAGTGATTTATAAAATGCAAATGATAAAAGCGTGAGTACTAAACTGTATCCTTTCACTTGGATTTTGTTACTTGATATTACAGAAGTAGAGTCTGGTTCTGATATCTCGTATGCCAGTAGAAGACCATACTACAATGATTAGTTTCTCTAATGAAAACAGTCTTGAGTAGTGAATCTCAGTCCTGTCCAGAAAACTGCCATAGCTAACAGGTGAGAGAATTCTTAGGGAATGTGTAGAATAGTGTGTTGTACTGACAGACTCAAGTGAAAGAATTTACAAGAGATTAAAAGACATTTTTGTATCTAGCAGATTGTGGTTTGGTACACAAGTCATATAAAAGAAAGTAAAGATAGAGAAGAGGAATCACATCTGAAATATAATGGATGAATCACAAGGATGGGAAGCATGGTATTTTCTAAAACTGTAAATTTTACAGGAAAGCAATTCTGAAAATTAGACTGTAACAGAATTCCACATGATTTTTACAGTGTCTCAACAGTTCCACTTTTAAAAGTACTAATTCTTTTCATAGTGGAATAATTTATATTGACATTAAGGGAAAGGAGTTTTGCACACCATATTTCTTTGCCTTTGAAATAAAATTTACAGACTCAAATATTAATTCTTATTCTGGAATATTCTGTTCTTTGTGCTTTGTATCTGGTTCTCTGAGGAACTTACTTGGTATACTGAATTGAGTTTTGCTGACATTTTTATTTTATTTGTTTATTTTTAATATGTCATAGTGTAGATAATCCACTAATATATTGGACTAAGATCCATCTGCTCTGAATTTAGGAGAGTTATTATTGAATTAAAAAATTGAAATATTTCCTGTGATAAATAATGATCAATTCCTAACATACTGCAGGCAGTGGGACACAAATGAATCTCCAAGTGATGCCACCGCAACTCTGTATTCTCTATATGAACTTCTGAAACAGTATGATGTACCTCCAGCATCTGTTGCCAGTATGAAGTGAGTTTACTTGTCAAAGCCTCCTGAAAGTTGATGCTGAAGCTGATGCTGCTTCCACCAAAGTGTGACAAAATCTTGAAGAGTATGATCTCAAAATAGTTTTTGATGCATTAAAGCTTAGGTCATCTTAAAAAAACACAAATGCCCTATTAAAGAACCCAAGACTAAGTATCTTCCTCCATATAGCCATTTGTATAACATTAGTTCTTTCCTTAGACTTGTCTCATTGATAAAATGAAATTTTAAAAGGTCTTTGAATTGGGAAGTGCTTTTCAAGCTGTAGTTCATTTTTAGCTTTCCTTTGAACCCTTCCCAGTTCTTCAGTGTAATTTTAAATGCAGATAAAACCAAACTCTGTTCTAGTAGTTAGATCACAGCTGTTAAATATGGAAGCAATACTACATTTTTGCATATGAAGTTCAATCTTTTCTGATTATACTCAGTTTTCTTATTACTTCTAGTGCAGACAGTGGGACTCATTTGGTTATTTACTGAGATGCAAAATATTCAGAACAGTCTCCTACCATGAGAGTAGTGTGTTCCAATTTTTTAAAGAATTGACCATTGCATTTGACTGTTTCAAGATGTGTGCCAGTTGACAGCATTCGTTTGCAGAATTACCTGCAATTTAACCCATTTCCTATTTCACCACCTTTGTGCCACATACATTTAATCCTTCATTGTGTTATGTTATTCAGAAACAATTTTTGCAGGAATATATTAGAAGTATACTAGTTATTTTCCATGAATAGCTGAATTGTTGTATTTTTCATCCAACCAACTTCCATCTTTTTCCTTACTGACTGTGAGCATTACTGGTAAAATCACATCTTCTAATATTCAGATATCTCCAAGAGTTTCAGATATATTGCACAAAGTTAGTTTCATATAATGTTTTTTTTCTGATTCCATTAAAGAGGAGTGTCAGATTCTCTGAAGTGTTGTTTTTCTGTTTTTGAAGAATTCCTTTGATCCTGGAATTGGCTCGTTTTTCTGTGAAAGTAAACTGCATTAAGCTTACGCATGACTGTATACTTGATTTGAAGAAAGCTGGCATTACTGTAAGTATTAATTAGAAATGATTTTTTTTTTACAATGATTCTACTTTAAAACTAATGCTGATGGTTCTGGGTTCTTCTGTCTTCTTCTCTGTATTGCTTATATACTGATTAATACAAATAATTATTACTTGCATAAATAATACATTCCTAAACTAGAGAGAGGACGTAAGGTCAGAAAGTAGAGTATAGATAGTATAGGGTAATGAGCAGTACGGAAAGTTTCAGCAAATAAATGTTACCTGTAAATTTCTGCCTATATTTGTAAATGTCTTCTGTAGAATGTTTTGATTGGATGTTAAGTGTTGCCTGCAGGTTTTGAAGATTTAACTAGTCTACCCATTGAGATTGTAATTAGTCACCTAGATGTAAGCTCTAAAAGCAATTAATGTTCTGTATGTTCACTTTAGTCTTAATGAATACAATATCAACCTTGCAGAGCTGCATATTAATTCTAATTTTGCTGAGGAGAAAACTGCATTTGTCTGAAGCATGATTATGGAAAAAGCTTGCCAGAAAACAGTCCCCAAATTGCTATTTTTTCTGGGAAGTAGGTCTTAAGCAGTATTATTCCTTCACTGGAAAGAGAAATCTAGAGACATTGTACCCTAATCCTTGATCCTTTATGTGAATCTCTTCTGATAATGTGTGTTCCTGTACCATTCCCAGTCTCTTCTGGTAGGAATTACTCATTTTCCTTTTCCAGAAAATTGTTGTTTGATGCGTTGCTTGATGCGATTTAGTAGTTTTTACTCTTCTGTAGTATTTTTATTATAATGCTACTGTAGATGTATTCCTAGATGGAAATTTTGTGTGGTCTCTGTAATAACTGGTCTTTCAATGTGTATATCCTTTTTTGATTCTTATGTCCACCTAGCTCTGCAATTTTTTCACTTCCTTCTCCATTGATAAGCAGCACTGTTCACCACTGTATTCAGATAACAAGTATGTTTTTCAGAAAAAAAAAATTATGTAAAAGTGCCTGATAGTGTTGTAATGCCCATGTAAGTCCTTACTTACCTGAAATATTTGAGCACATGTAATGAAATTGTAATGGCAAATACTACCAAACATACCAGTCCATATTTCTGTTGTACTGATCCTATTGTGAGTTACTTGTAATGTAGATTTTACTTATCCAAAATGAAATTTTTCATTCCAGATGTCTGCCTCAACCCCCCCGCTTTTTTTTCTGAAAAATTCCCACAAGTCTGAGGTTGTACACAGTTACATAGCATTCACCTAGAATGTGTTTAAATAGCATTCACCTAGAATGTGTTTAGATTACATTCACCTAGAATGTGTTTAAATTCTCTAGATCAAGGGTTCATTAGGTTTTAGTTTCAATATTGTTATAGACAGTAACAGCAAGTAACCCTTCAGTGGCAGCAGTAGAGAAGTCTTGCTTCCAGTACATGTAATTTCTTTTGTTAACAAGAGATTCTAACCCTTGGAGATCTGAAGAAAAATGGGTTGAGGTAGGATTGCATGGGGCACCCTTCCTCTTTGGCAAGCCAAATGGCCCGGGGGAGCCAGCCCCAGAAAAGGGGCACTCATCCCCCCCAGCCCTGCTCCTTCCTCCACATGAGGGCATCTTCCAGGCTGCTTCCAGTACAGCTGCCTTTGGGCCACTCATGTTGGGCATCACAGAGGCTTGCTGAGGTCACAGTGGCCACCACTGCCCCTCCTTTGCCCCAGTCTATATAAAACAGGCTCCCCTGCAGCTGGCCCGCCACTTGCTCAGCTACTTGGTCCTCTGAGAGCCAGTGTATGCGGCAGGAGGAAGGCTAGAGAAGGAGCAAGGCGAGCAGCAGCCCTCCTCAGTGTGAGGACAGCGAAGCAGTCTGAGGAAGCACCAAGAAGGATGGCAGCTAATGAGAGGAAGATGTGTCATGGGCAGAGGGAAAGCACCTCCGGCACAAAAGACACCAGTGCCCGGGGGACATCTGGTGCGCGGCCCACAGACACGTATCAGCCATATCATTGGCACCACAGCGATGCAGGGAACAGGCCGGCCCCTCAAACATACAGTGACAGGAGGCCTGGGCCTAACCAGTGGTGCAGTGGTGGTGTAGAGCAAAAGCGGGAGCATGAGGCAGACAGCTGTGGAGATCAGAGGCATGCCTATCAGCCAGAATACAGCATGAGACCCAGCCATGGCTGTAAAACAGACGGCAGTGTTGAATCCATGCCTGGAAATGAACTGGACAGCGGCATGGGGCCTAAATGTGGAACTGGGCGACCCCCTGGTTCAGCACCCTGGCCTGAAAATATTCCTGATGGAAGGCATCCTGTGAGGGCAATCCAAGGCATGGACTGGCTTGTCCTGCCTAACACCATGGAGCCTATGGAGGTGGGTCCACAAGAAGAGGTGGAGGAACCTATAGAAGTGGATCCACCTTGGCCACATCAGATGTGGGACTACCCCAGCAGGTCTTTGCTCTGTGCAATTAGAGAACACCAACAGCTTTGCAGGAGGGCCTGGCGACCTCCTCACTTCTTGTCGCTCAGGCTCCATCCCAAGCATTAGCTTGGAGCCACCAAACACCCGGCAATAAAGAACTCTTGCCGATTCTCAGAAGTGTGAATGCTTCTTTCCCATCTGTCAGCCCTTGTGTGAGAGGTGGTATCCCTTCTGCACAAAACCTTGAGGAAGAGCACAAGAGAGGACCCAGCTTCCTTTAGGCTGCTGTGTTGGGGTGACAGGAGGAGTCCCCAAGGGCCACCATGCGCCTTTAACATTTGTTAAAATAGACCGAGGGGTGAAAATAGTAGCGTGTAAGTGATTATAGGTGGCTAATTTCTTATATTAAGGGTGAGTTTCTATATCTGAATAATTGGTAATGACAGACATGGATAAGGCTGAGGTACTCAACAACTTCTTTGCCTCTGTCTGCACTGGTAGACTGGCTTCCCAAGTCTTTCATTTCCTTGAACCCATAGATGGAGGCTGGGGCGTCAAAGTCCCACCCAGTGTAAGTGAAGAGCACATTCTAGACCACCTGATGCATCTAAACAGGTACGAGTCTGTGGGACTTGATGACATGAATACCAGGGTCCTGAGGGAACTGGCTGATGGAGTTGCCAAGCCTCTATCCATCATAGCTGAAAAGCCCTGGCAGTCGGGTGATGTCCGTGGTGAGTGGAAAAATGGAAATGTTGTGCCCATACTCTTTGACAATCAAAACAAATAATTGGACAAAGAACACTACTCTTCAACAGTTAAAATAATTAGGACACACTCCTTAGAAAGAGTGGTCAGGCACTGGGACAGGTTGCCCAGGGAAGTGGTGACATCACTGTTCCTGGGGGTGTTCAAGGAAAGGTTGGACGTGGTGCTTAGGGACATGGTTTAGGGGGTGACGTCGGTGGTAGGGGAATGATTGGACCAGATGATCTTGAAGGTCTTTTCCAACCTTAATTTTTCTATGATTCTATGATTATATATCAACCTTCTCATCTCCCTTAGAACTATTGGGTGTTAAAGAGACTATCTTCAGATTGCTGTGAATCATTACTACAGTAATTCCTTTATGGTGCTGTGAGAAAAATTCCAGTTCTTTGGCTTTTGCCAAATGTTGATGTATTTTGGATGATACTGATAGTTCTATGTTCACTGAAGTTTTTCAGGACCATGGAAACATAAAGATAATAAAGGTCATGATGAGTGATTTGATAACAGTTGGTAAGGAATAATGAATGGAGATGCTGTCATGGCTTTTTCTACTGCTCCATATAAAACCAAATACAATGTATCTGAGATTATACAATCATATAATTTGTATGATTTGATAGTCAGATTCTTCCTGAAGTGTTAAAAATCGGACCTTTTTTCACTTACAAGTTGCACAACCCATTAAGATTATTCATTACTGTCTCACTTGTCTCTTGTTTATTCCAATAATATACCATCTTAATAACACTATACTATAATGAATTCTAATCCCTCTTTTATTGTTTCAATAAATTAGCTAGTACAGTTGGATTCTCAAAAAGGTATTACAATGCAGCATTAACATAATTGCATGGTTTTAGTCTCAATCATATTCCTTTTTAATTAATAAAATAAGCATTTTGTATCAATCCTTCATAGGAACAAGGGAAACTTATTGAAGTAGAATGCCTGGAATGTGAATATGAAATTCAAAAATTTGGCCCTGAAATTGTGACTTATACCAAAGGAGTTGTTGAGGTATGTTCTTTAGCTTTGAGAGAAAAATAAAAGGCTTAGTTTGTGAAATATGCAAACTGCACTGGACTTGTGTGTCTTAATTCCATTACACTGATCAGAAATTGCTTTAAGCATTTTATTCTTTCTAATTGGTCTTCCAAGAAGAAAGCAGGAAGTTGGGCTGGCAGGAATAAAACAGAGAAATAAACAATAGTCACATATTCCTTTCTTAAGTCTTCAGTCTGATAATAAAGATTCATAATATATTAATTTCTAAGAGTAAAGATGGTAGCATTGAAGCATGCAAAGGCAATAGTATATCTTTTTCATATTTTACATTTATGGAAGGTGTATTATTGCATATTAAAGGCAATCTCATGCAAATCCTATTTCGAAAAATTTGGGTTATTCCTGACAAATTGTCACACTGGGAAGGATTTTTTTTAGATTTATGTAGTCAGTGGACTTGGTTATAATTTAGAGCATCAAAAGTAGGAGCCTAAATTTAGAATTTAGAGTATGTAAGAAGATGTATTCATTAAATGCGGTATATGCTAAGCAATTTTTCTTTTGTGTAGGCTCAGCTGAAATTGATAAAAAGTCTTGAGTTAACCTTGCAACATGCAGTTCAGTTGGAAGATCCTGATGTGATTCAGGTTGTTTGCACAACCCAGTGGAATCTGTGTCTACCACTTCTACAACAAAATTTGCATCAACATGTGCGAAAACCATTGATGGCAGTTGCTGATGTCCTTGAAGAGATTGACAGGTAGCTTTTTATGCTGTGTACATTCTTATCAGTTACTTTGAAAGCTCTAATGACTGAAAATACAGATCATAATAAAGAACTAAGCAATTTAAACATGGCATCAAACTCATAAAAACTAAAACTGCATGATGTTAAGAGTCTGAAAATTTTTGCACTAGCTTGTAACAAGTTAACATCTGCATATACTGTGTACATTTCCTCATTAGTCATTTAAGTATTGGTCCCATTCATGTAAATGTGTTGGAATATAGGTTCTTTTACTAACACCACTTTTTTTTGGATAAAAACATTTTTGGTTTTGGATAAAAACAATTTTACTTTAAAAATACATCCCGACTTCACTATTACATATCAAATGAGACACTGCTTGCAAAATACTATTTTTGTATCTTCCATGATACTTGTATTTAATTGAAAAACCTGCAGTGTTAAGCAAATTTATTATTTGCTTAATAATTTATTATTTTTAGATGTACTCAACATCTCTATATTTATGCTCTACTTTGTCATAAGCACCTAAATAGTTTTACATTTTTCTCTGAGTGTAACAAGAAAACCTAAGTAAATTTGGACCTTTACATGAACTGACTAGTGAGAACAAAGATCATAACTTTTGTAAAGCTACTATTACAATGGACACCATCTGTCATTTAAGCAGAACAGTAGATGGTTTGTGATAAATGTATTTCAAAGTAAGGACTATATTTTCAGTGGCCTTAAAATGTAAACTTTCAGTTGCATGAAGAGGAAACAGAAGCCTGAAGGAGGAGATGTACTTACAAAACACACTGTTTTGTATTGCTGTATTGTTATGCAAGCGTTCCTTAACACTTCCCATATAAAGAGTGAAATATCAATATACATGGCTTTGTTATTTTTACTAGGTTTCATTAACGACAGTTTCTCTCTAAAAGCTTGCAAATTTGATTTTTGGTGGTTGGAGTTTTGGCTTTTGTTATTGGTATATTTCTGAAAATCCTGTATACTCAACCTCAGCTACGAGGTGGTATTATCACTAAAGACTGAATGAATTCACTTGTCTCTATGAACTTGTCTGTCTTAGTTTTTATTTTGCTTGTGGCATTAATTCTAACTGCTTTGGTCAGCAGCATAACGGCAATACTTGCTGCTCAGTCAGCTTTACTCTAATGTGGGCATACATTAGTTCTTTGCAGGACATTTGATATCCTAGAGGCACTGAAAAAACCCTCCTTCTGTTCTGTTTTTCCTAACATTGCTTTCACCTATCTATCTATCTATCTATCTATCTATCTATCTATCTATCTATCTA